>NC_074727.1:9106841-9339341 GCF_947242115.1 Biomphalaria glabrata
CCGAGTTATAGGAACCCAGATAGATTTCATTTTCAACGCTCAGAACCCAACCCCGTGTTCTCCCATAGTCTGAAAAGGAGCTCTTCTTATCTTCTTATAATTGTTGATATAGTGTGCAGTGTTGGATTCATACTTTTGGTAAACCTAAAGTAAGGGAATGAAGACATTCAAACAAGTAAATAACCGCCTTGTCGAGACACGATAAAAAAAATTCCTCCCTGAGTTAACAGCTATGGAAGACATGACACACGAGCTTCAACACAAAGTGGAACCGAATTGGATTTGATGTAGACATGTGACTACAAGTTATAAAGTTGTTATTCGTCTCCTATAAGATTATCATCATGTGCCAAGATAAGATTAAAAATCGGTCTCCTGTTTATGGTGAAGACAAGGATAAAATACATTTAGTGTTTCTGGCATGCCAATTTGTATGATTGAACACTTGTCGTTTGGCTCACAATGTCGGTAAACGTTCAATGAGCCTCAATGGAGTGACTGTTCATTTGGTGTTTAGTTTTTTTTTTATAAAACTGTCTTAAATATAAACCAGTCCTCAATGTAATAGTATTGCTTGTAGATACTATTTGTTTCAGTTGGATTACAGACAATTCTGAGAGTTACTTAATTCCGTGCAATCTGAATGCTCTATGCTCTTGACTAAACGAAAATAAGATGCCTTAAAGTAGGATCAGTTTTCGGGACTTAACTCTTTCTCTCCGTTATTATTTACCACATTCTGGTGGAATCAACGCTGGTATCGTCAGTTAAGAGAGAAAGAGTTAATGCAACTTTTTCTATTTGCACATCTAGGAGCTAGGAATGACACGTGGCTTTCCAATGGGTTAAATACACTGACTGATGTCAAGGAAGACTGGATGGCTGCCTGGTCGTGCGGTTTCTGCGCTGGACTGTCGTTCGGATTTATCGACGGTCGATGGTTCAAACCCTGCCCGCTCCCATCCCCCGTCGTCCTGCGGGTGGTTTGGACTAGGAAATAAACTATCTTCAACTCTGAAGAAACATCCGAAACATGTCAAACATAAACAAACAAACAAGACTATCTTAAGAATTATGAACTTTATTTGAAGCAATGTTCTGCCCAAATCCAGTTTTAAACATATTTAATGTGTTATGATTAAAGATTTTATTTTTTAATGTTTGCATGTTCATACCTTTTTAAGCAGCCTTTTTTTTTCAGTATTAATCCTTAGAAAAAAGACGTGATAGTTTCCTCTTAAGAGTAATGACGTCTAAATGTAAACCACAGTTTGACAAACTGTTATCCAAACAATCATATCTTCAAGCGTCACATTAGTTTCATTTTGATATTTTAAAAATCAAATATTAAATGTATGCATTTTCCTTACTTCCCTTTCAGACCATGCGGTCTAAGGGGCGCTTGATGTTAACGTCATCTGTTTCTTTGCCCAACAGTTGACGAGCAAATAAAGTTTGGTACTCGACCATTACATTAAGGTGGAATAAAAATTGAAAATCCTCGTCTCCATCGAGATTTAAACCTAAGTCTCCAGGTTTGGAAGCCAAGCGCTTAACTACTTATCCATCGCGCTCCTATTTTCCTACATAGCATTAAAAAAATATGGCCCGCCAAAATTTGTAATTTGAGGTTTTAGCCCTCTTCTAAAATAAAGTTTTTCAACCACACGACTAATGGATAGTAAAAAAAAGTTCCCCTTTCAGACCTTGTGGTCTATAGGGCAGATGATGTAAAGGTCATCTGTTTCTGTGGCCTACGGATAGTGGAAGGTGAATTTTAATGCAAATTGATTGAGAAGCATTAATCAGATTAGACGTGAGTTCTCGTACTTAAAATGTATTTTTTTGTCCTATGAGATTTTTATTATGTGCGAACGTGAGATTGGAAAAAGGCGTTCCGTTTATAGTGAAGCTAGGGGTAAATCTATTAAGAGTTTCTGGCACGATATGTTTTAGGGAAATATTGAAGAGGAAAGTGGACAGAATGTTGTGTTTGCAGAACTCCTATGGTTATCTATATGTGATAATCTAAATTAGGTTAAGCTTTGATAAAGCTAATTGTTGGTAAGCCAACATCGTTTGGTCTTTAATTAGCCAAACTTGTTAGAATAATATAGAGAGGAAAATGTAATGTAAGAATTTCATTCCGAAATGCTGTGAAGATTATATGCTTTTTTTAGTCTTTTATCTTCTTATCTTATCTTATATAATACAGACGTTACTTCAAAAAAGAAGATGATTACGTCCTACGCGTCATGCATTTAGTCATGCATATTAACCACTGACTTAAATTCTGCCAAGTCACTGGTTTTCCTGGCTAGCTCAGGCAACCCATTCCATGCTCTAATAGCGCTAGGGAAGAAGGAGTATTTGTACAAACTTGTCCTTGTTCTCTTGTATTTGTATGAATTATTCAAGTTTTGACATGCTCAATAAGGCATGAGATGTTGGACAGAACCAATCTAACATTTTGATCCTTCCGGTTTACACATGTTTGTTAAATTAAGTATTTTTGGTTCAACATGGAAATGTACCATATTAAAAAAACAACAACAGGTTTTTATTTAAATAAATACAAATAATGATATTTTTTGCGGTGAAGCCTGCACAATATTGAATTACAGACAAGTCTAAGAGTTATTTAATTCCTTGCAATCTAAATACTCTATGAGCTTTACTAAATGAAAATTAGAACGCTTTAGTGCAGGCAAAGTTTTCCGAAGAATTTGGAAACTGACAACAAAAAAAAAAACAAGGTTACAAAGACAGTTTGTGTGGAAACACAAAACTCAAAATCGGCCCCCGAAGTGGTCCACCCAGGCAGGCTTCAATATTTTCAGAAAGAACATCCGAATGAAATTCTATCAAAGACAAATGACGGAGAAGAATGGAGAAAGAAGGTTGACAGATCTTGTGTAGTGCCCCAACGGTCCAGCAGATCAAAGGATAAGTGAAAGTGAATGTAAAGTTAGATATGAACCTGGCCTAACTAGTTCCTCTTTCAGACCTTGTGGTCTATAGGGTCTGATGTAAAGTTCATCTGTTTTTGTGGCCTACGGTTAACGAGAGTGTCATGTAGCCAACACAACGACCAACCGCCTTTACTTTTCCCCAACTAATGTCAGGTACCCATTAGAGCTGGGTGGACTCAGAGGCGCCCGAAGTTGACAATCCCAGTCTTCGCCAGGATTCGAACCCGGGACCCGCGGTTCTAAAGCCAAGCGCTTTACCGCTCAGCCACCGCACCTCCCCTGACCTAATTGAAGTCTTATAATTGATGTAATTGCTTTGAAAAGACTCAATCTCTTTTTGTTTCTTTTTTTCTCTTTTTTTTTTTTAAGGATACTTCAGTTTTTTAGCATTTGACTTCAGTTGTCGAGCTGTTTACATCCTAGGAATCCTTGGGCTTTTGCCTCTTTTATTTGCCTCTTTTTGGGGCATTGCCTCTTTTTGGGCTATTGGCCTTTTTTTTTTTTAAACAGAAAGATTCATATTTTATTAATAAGCGCACACATTAAATAGTTACATTTTAATATGTGGAAAGAGGTATGGTGGCAAAGCAAATAGTTACATATAGATTGTCATAATATTTTAACGTTTTAAATTGCTTTGTATATGGCGTTTTATTTCCAATAAATTTTTTTTTTTTAAAGTACTTAACATGTATATAGTGAGAATGTCAACAATAGGTAATTAAATAGAAACAATCAAAACGTGAAAGTAGAAACTTAAATGATATTAAAACATTTAAAACATCGTAGTCACATTTTTTTCCACTTTGTCTCCATTGCTTATGGTTGTTTCCCTTGTGCTTTGCTACATTACCCCAGTTCTTTATATTAACTTCTATCAAACGTGCATACACATCTATATGTGTACACACTTATGCGAACATAGGCATTTAAACATTAATATTGTTTCTTTTATTGTCTCCCTTCATATGACAATTTTTGATTTCCTCACTTGAGATTCGGAAAACCACTTCCTCATCATCAAGGTGGAAATCCTGTCTGCTAGAGTCAGTATATCGGGAGTTTCTGGTCTGCGACAATTTCTCCATTGTTTTTTTTTTTGTTTGGTCACAGGGTTCAATAAGAGTCGTACAGAAAGTTTTTTTTATATGTCTCTCTCTCTCTCTCTCTCTCTATATATATATATATATATATATATATATAAATATATATATAAATATATATATATATATATATATATATATATATATATGTATATATATATATATATATAAATATAATTTTTTTTTCTTCAATATTTACCCCCCCCCTCTTTTTCTTTTTTTCCTCTTCCCCTTTTTAATATATTATTTCTCTGTAGACTGCACAAGCATGCGCAATATTGACAATGGCGGTGGAGAATTATTTTGCAACATTAGTAAAACAGTAACATATGTAAAAAAATCAAAAACAACTTAATACTAACTTAGTAACAATGGATACAAAAGCTTGTTGAGATATGAGGTCATGTTGATGCTCGAATATACGAACAACAGAAGAAGAATAAAGTCTACGTAATTGTTATAAAAGTACAAATTTATACAAAGAAATGTTTGTTTAGATATCGTGTGGTCATGCTTGATTGTCATACAGGAACAACAAAAAAGTGTTTACATAGAACGTAAAAGTCTGCCCTTGTTCTTGATTTCTTGGAGTTACTCTTCTTTCCCCTTTCTTGGGTTTTGACATGTTCGCTCCTGATTCCTTATTGTGCTTCCGTTCCTTGACTTGCCGGCCTAATGTTCCATTTCGATATGATTCTCTGGTTAATCGAATGATCTCTCGTTTTCTCCTGCCTAACTCGCTCGTATCTGCCTTCACAAACAAAAACATCCGCACTACTTTCCAGATAATTACATTAGCAATCTACACATACACACACTCCATATCAAGTGGCTAAGATTAGACACACACACACGAAGTTGGAAAGGGAAATGTTCGCCTCTCGAGGCGTAAAATGTTACAGACGACACACATACACTCCGTAACAAGTGGTCAAGAAAAAAGAAGCCCTGGTTACCACAGAGGCTATCTGATGAGGATTAGCGTATTAAATGAATACCACACTGTGTCTTTTGTGTCGATGTCAATGAATTAATAGAGATGTTCAAAGAATTAAATTCACATAAGACTCTTTTTCAACGTGCTGTCCTGTGTTAACTATCAAATATCAAGCCCTGACACATCACGTACTGAGACATATAGAAATATTGCGCAAGAAAATAAAAAGAGCGCAGCTTATAGAATAAGAATGATCTTGGGATTACTTTTTTTAGGCTCAAGATTTTTAATTTATAAACTTCTATAGCACACTCTTGTATATTAATGCGCTGGTTCTGGTCGTTGATGCCAAAGCTTAAATCAGTTACAATGTACACTGGATAGTTATACATATATGATCGTTTGCAAGGTACTGTAATTACAAAATTACTATAAAAAATGTCGTTAGCAAAGCGCATTTCCCTGAAAAATTGAAAGCAGACAAGGGAGTTGACTCTAATGCACTCAACCATATGCTTTACCAATCAGCTTCTGTTTAAAAAAACACACTTTAAGCAAATAGACTTGAGGGTATATATGCATAGAAGCCTGTGTCGAGCAAATGTAAACATGTAGGCTGATCTCCTTAGGTCATATAAAGACATGTACAGAAATAGATTCGGACCAGAACCGGCTTCTTCGACTTAGAAAACCCCATAGGTTTCCATAAATAATATAATTCCATATATTTATTGAAGTATGCTAATTTTTTTTTCAAGATACAAAAAAATCGACCAATAGGACAAAAAAATTAAAAATCGCTTTTTTATTAATCAGACAGTTAATAAAGAATTATCTTCGAAATAAATGATTAGAAAGAAATCTTAAGCTCTGTTCTTTATACTTTATTATGTCTGGATGGTGTACGACTGTAAGCCTTCTAAAATGTAAAACTAGTTAAGATGTTTATAACGCATTTAAATTTGATACTCAGCATCTACACTTGAACAGAGCAGTTTAAATTTCTTGCTACCAAAAATTATTTTAAATATTAAAGGGTTTCATTATTATTCATTCTTATCAAAACCATGAGAGATAATTTGGTATATAATAATTATGACTTGTTTTACTTCTAACACTTTCAATATACACATAACTGATTCGCATATCTTTAATACACTATAACAGCCTAATCGCGAAGTCTAAAAGAGGAATTATTCCATGTATCAAAATTTAAAAAAATATATATTGTACAGAACAAACGTTACTACAAAAAGATGATCACATCCTATAATATATAATTCTTTGAGTAAAAAAGTCTAGTATTAGAAAAAGTAAATAAATGCCTTCAACGTATTATGCAAGTATATGAACTCCATTTACCGAGAAGTTTAAAAAAAAAAACGGACGTAAAAGGGAGCATACATTGTAAGACTTGGTAAAATAAGATTGAAGTCAGATTATGCATATCTCAATAGCGACGGGGTCGTGTAGCTAGTATCCATATTCTAACATTTCCCTCATTCAATAGTGATTACATACTTATATGTCTGGTCTTACCTTGAGTTTAGGAAGTTAAACTTTGTGTGTAAGTTTCTGTTTAAGCATTTGTTACTCATTTAATATTTAAGATACTTATATTCATTTTTTTTACATGTCTAGTGTCTAGTTTTCTACTACCAATGTTTATAATGAAACTTTTTTTTTTCAGGATTTGGAGTGAAAACAAAGTGTGTGTTGTTTTTTTTTTTTTTGGGGGGGGGGGGATATTCAATCTTTATTGTAGTACACGTCAGCTCTACTGAGTTTTGAGATGTGAACGGGTTTTTAGAAACGACTTCAAGCTGGACTACTATAAACCTAACCTAAAGGTATTTTATATAATAGGAACTCCATTTTGTCGTCAATCGGTATTTACCTTTAAATGAAAATTATAGGTTTGTAGAGTCCAGGAAATATTATTTGTGTCATAGCGCACTGGATGTTATAAAGCTCTTGACACAGGAACACTCATCAATCAGAATTAACAATGAGTGATATGTTAAACACATTTAAAATGATATTTTATAACATGATAATTAGGCAAGAGTGAAAATTATTCCTATATAAGAATAATTTGTACAGGGCTCCGTCTCGCCTATTGCCATCAGAGCATCAAACAAAATGACTGAATAAGCCAAGAAAGCCAATGACTTGGTAGAGTTGGAGCTTCTAATTAACATGCAAGACTAAGACACATCTAAAAGATTCATGAAATCATCTATGCTATTAAAAACAATTCAACAATAGACGTAATATAAATAAAATAATGTAATTGATTTGATGGAGTAACATTTCGAATGAATCAAGAAAAGAAGTAAAGTAGCAATTATACATAAGACACTGAACCAAAATCTTCAAATACAAAAACAAAATTTAATAAAATACTCAAAAAACACAAATATAACGGTATGTTCTCCGTTCCATATGCTAGGACAAATTTGCACAAATACTCCTTCTTCCCTAGCACTATTAAAGCATGGGATGGGTCGCCTGAGCTAGCCAGGAAAACCAGTGACTTGGCAGAATTGAGCTCATTAGTTAATATGCATGACTAAATGCATGACGCGTAGGACGTAATCATCTTCTTTTTTGAAGTAACGTCTGTATTATATAAGAAGAAGATAAGATGATGTAAAGGTCATCTGTTTCTGTGGCCCACGGTTAACGAGGGTGTCATGTGGCCAAGACAACGTTATTTTACAAGATCGCACTTCGTTGTAAATAAAGAAGCAAAATGTCTCAATAGATGTAATATCAATGTAATAATGTAATTGATGCAGGAACATAGCGTATGAATCCAGCAACGTATTTTCTATTACACTTTTATTGTAAATTAAAAAACGAAGTTAAGTTCTTCTTTCAGACATTTAGGGCAGATGATGTAAATGTTTCTGTAGCTACGGTTAACCAGGATGTCATGGCGCCAGCACAACGTCCAACCGTCTCTACTTCTCCCTTATTAATTTTAGGTAGAGCTGGGTGGACTCAGAGGCGCCCTAAAGATCCCGAAATTAAAAATCCCAGTCTTCATCAGGATTCGATCCCAGTTCTGATGCCAAGCGCTTTACCACTCAACAAAAGCGCCTCAATTTACTTTTTATTAGTAAGTAAAAACATCAGCTTTTAGAGTATAATGTACATAGTAAAGAAATTATTAATTTTTTTCTCAGACCAAAAACATTCTTGAAGATGCGAAGGAACTGTGTTTGTTTCACGATGACATTGGTCTGTATTATCTGCATTGCTGCAGGCGACACGCTATATCAGGTCGACGAAGCGACAGACAAAGCCATTCGGGATTTTGTCAACGACGGCTCCGCCAACATCGTTGTGACCACCGTCTACAGAAACAACAACAGCAAACTTTTGGAAGCGTACATGAATAAAAGGAACCAGGTTCAAAGAGAGGCCACGAATGACATCAGCAGTTTCAACATCTCGGAGCCAAAGACCGTCGCAAGACTTCCTCCCATGCTGAGCAGCAATGTAAACAAGAGTCTGAATGAGTTCTACCTCTTCCACGGCACGAAAGTCAGCACCATGAAGCTAATAGCAGAGAGTGGCTTCAACATCAGCTTCAGCAGCCCTGCCAACCACTACGGGAGTGGAGTGTACACCGCTGAACTCATTGGCAAAGCTGCTCAATATCCAATCAACGGTATGCATTTATGAATTGTTATGTTTGTAAAATGTTTTACATGTTTCGGATGTTCCTTCAGTTCCATTAAATCACCACCGCATTTCTTTATATCGAGCTACCTTCTTTTTTTGTTCTCGTAGTGTATTTTAATGCTATACGAACGTAAACGGAAACATTAGAATCAATAGAAAAAAGAAAACTTTTTAAAAGCAAAGCTTATCTAAAGGATGGAATTACTTCCTAGTCCAAACCTCCCGCAGGACGACGGGGGATGGGAGCGGGCAGGGACCATCGATAAATCTGAACGACAGTCCAGCGCGCAAACCGCACGACCAGGCAGCCATCCTTATATAATAAACAACTAATAGTAACCCTCTAAGCATTTCAGATTGTTATCCAACCAATGGTAACTTTCTAAATATTTATTATTGTTATTTACCCAGTGGTAACTCTCAACGAATTTCATATTATTATGTAACAAAATGGTAACTTTCTAAGAAGTTCTTTTTGTTACCCAACCAATGGTAATTCTCTAAGCACGCCTTATTGTTATCCAATAATGACTATACTAGCTGGCAAGTCGACGAACCTAAGCCAGGGATTCTTCCGTTTCATCTAGCCTAACAGTAACAAGAGACAGTGAAAGAATTAGAACAAAAATATGTATCCAAATGGGTTAAAAAGTTAACAAAGTGGTTATTTTGCTTTTCAAAAACAAGATAAAAGGATAAATTCATTAAATTGGTAGGATGTTCTAAGTTTTTAAAATTCTTTATATTGTCTCTCTTTTCTTTTTTGTACACTCCCCCAAGTTACGGAGAAGGCAATAATAATTGGCCGAGTTCTGATGGGGAAATCATACCATTGCCAAGAAAAGAATTTTTCCCACACTTGTTTAAGAGGTGAGTGGTTCTAAAATTGTGTTGTCTAGTGTGCCAGGTACAAGCTCGTCAAAAAAGGTTCTGGTAATTTTAAAAGAGTTTGCTCTTATTAAAAAAAAAGACATTCCTATTACATTTTTTGTTGATTTGTTTTTTTTTTTTTTTGAAGCATTGATCTATTCCTACTTTTTTACTTTACCATGATTGATGGCTGCTTAGTTGTGTGGTATGCGCTCGGAACTGTTGTCTACCCCCATACCGACACACACAAACACACATAAGCTACACACCTACGCACTCCCAATGCACAGCAGACGTTGTTACCATCTTTATGCGTGCTTCGTTTAAAAAGTATCCAATCAAGTAAAACAATAAAGAATATCCAACACCTTCTTTTAGACTGTAGAGAAGTTCAATGGGGACACTGTGTTTTTTTGTTTTTTTATTGGGCAAAGAATCAAGAACTTGGCAGCGGACTTCTGGCTAGATCTTCTATAGTGAAGCAAGGTAACCGAGGGCCCAGGTTCAAAACTATGATGGTGTGCATTCCTACCGTTGGTGAAGTGTATTTAAAGTCAAATGTAGTCTTACTGTATGCAGTCTGCCTCTATGTAGTCTTCCTGTATTGAGTCTGCCTGTAAGTAGTCTTCCTGTATTGAGTCTGCCTGTATGTAGACCTCCTGAATGTAGCTTTCCTGTATGTAGTTTTC
This sequence comes from Biomphalaria glabrata, assembly GCF_947242115.1. Classification (NCBI taxonomy): domain Eukaryota; kingdom Metazoa; phylum Mollusca; class Gastropoda; family Planorbidae; genus Biomphalaria; species Biomphalaria glabrata. The sequence goes on from NC_074727.1 coordinate 9,117,106, forward strand.
CCTGCATGTAGCATTCCTGTATGTAGTCTTCCTGTATGTTGTCTGCCTGTATGTAGTCTTCCTGTGTGCCTTTTGTATTTATTAGTCTTATTCTTCTTAGTTCAGTCAAAGATTATTTTTTTAAGAGCCAATGTCAGCCTGCTATGATCACGGGCCCAGGCGCAACGAACAGTATCATGATTAGCTACTCATCTTCCAGACCAGAAAGTAAAACATCACATGCCAGTGACACCAAGAGAATTTTTGTATTCCCAAAATTATCTTTGCACTTTGTACAATTTTCTTTTGTTTTCCCTCTAGAAAAGAACAACCATCCAAATGGCACCGTGCTCTCTGTAGTATTTGACTGTGGCGAATGTCCAGGCTCTTACGAGGACACCTTGAGGGAGTTTGCGGTCTTTGAAAACGAGCGCTTCTTCCCAGACTTTGCTGTTGTGTATCACAACAAAGTTGCACCTAAAGTAACCAATGGTATCTATGTAGCAGTGATCTCTGTATTAACCTTGCACATTAGTCGCAATCATATCCAGAGTTCCGGCTTGCTAGTGTAACTTTAATAAAGAGTTTATTTTTCTAAAGTCATTACAGTTGCAGTTTTTTTTCGTGTTTGTTACAAATTTTGTAGACATCGGAGAAAAATTGCTTGATAAAATCTTCAACAATGGTTTGGTCTGTCTTTCTGTCTGTCTGGTAATTTTTTGTAGATGTTATTTCTTCACACCCATTTTCTGATCAAGTTTAAGCTTTGCACAACTATTTAGTGGCGTTGACAATAGAGAAATAAAAAAAAAACAACGACCAACAATGAGTCAATTAATTAATGATAATTAATTACTTTTTGTGATACCAGCTAGGTAAATAAATCCTTCAGCATTCACGGATATCGCTAAATATGTAGGGTTTATCACCTTTGATAGTTGTACACCTTATGTCTTCCACATCCATTCTCGGATCGAGTATACATTTTAACAATTATTTATTGTACCTAACAAAACATTAATCCAGTAAATAGTTAACCAATTAGTCAATTAATTATTGTTAATTAACTATTTTATTTCATGTCAAACGAGGGAAATAATTTCTACATTTTTAGTTATATAGTTGTACGTGTGGAGTTCTTCCTCTTACACGAGCTCTGCTCTTTAAAAAGAAAAGGATTTTGTATATTTAGCTTCTTTCATTTTACTGTCAACGAGTAGAAAATGTAATACATATTTGATGCGAATGAGTTCTGTCGGTAGCCTATGACTTAAAACCTAGAACTGACTAGAACAGCAACAAGACAACGAATTACTTAACTTACTTACTACTTTATTTATTTTGCTTTATATAACAGAAATGGAGATATACCCTGTAATTTTATGATAAATGGCAGTACTTAGCGGTTGGTTCCTTCCCTTAGATAAGCTTTGTTTTTTAAGAACTTTTTCCTATTGCTTCTTCTGTTTCCGTTTTAGTTCGCATAGCGTTAAAATACACTACGGGAACAAAAAAAAAAGAAGGGAGCTCGATATAAAGAAATGTGGTGGTGATTTAATGGAACTGAAATAAAAACGTAATGAAATGCAGCTGGAGATGTTTCGCTATCAATTAACAACATAAACAGTGCCAGAGACGCCATCTTGAGAGATAAATGTTGCCAATTAAATACTAAAAAATTTATTTGTGCTACAAGCGACAGAGCTCAGAAATTGGCTTCTATAGTGCTGGCAAAAAAAAAAGAGAACTAAAATTACTTTGTTTATTAAAACACTTCCCTTATCAAGTCTACCATTTCCTGTTTACCATATGCACCAGAAAGTTAGCCATATATGAAAATTACCAATAAATATTAATATCATAACAAAATGACAATATATATATATGCCCTTTGTCTAGTTTATAACTGTATAACTAAAACACTGAAAACATTGCACACATAGAGAACAGAAATTCCCGAATCACTTCTGTACTTTGTAGACGTCGGAGAAAAACTGCTTGATAAAATCTTCAACAATGGTTTGGTCTGGTATGGCAGCCATCATTCCATAGATTCCAGCTTTCCCTTTTTTGGATAGTTCTTTGTTTCCCTGTAATATGCATTTTTAAAAAAGAAGAATTACATTAGAAAAAGACATAAGATAACACTCTCTACAAACCTTATAGCCATCTGGACGGAGGGTGTAGAAGTCTGTCTGGTAAAATGTATATACACGTTATTTCTCTACCACCTATTCTCGGATCAAGCTGAAACTTTGCACAATTATTCACGCATCAGTCAAAAAAGAATTAACCAATTAGTGAATTAATTATTGGTAATTAATTATTTTGTTTGATACCAACAAGGAAAATTAATCCCTAGGTATTTACATCTATGGCTGAATTTGTAGGGTTTTGTCCCCTTAGATCAGTGTTTCCTAAACTTTTGACGTATGTGTGCCCCTATTATAATTTTTGTAATGTTGAGTACCCCTTGCCCCCACCCTTTACTTTAATTAATTAACAGAATATTATAACTGGCATTTAAAAAAAAATTGTATATCTAATGAGGTAAAACGTGTACCCTCTCCTAAGTCTTCCGGTGCCCCTGGGGGCACGCGCACTACACTTTGGGAAACGCTGCCTTAGAAAATTGTTAACGCTATTTTTCCCACAGGCATTATCGGTTTAAGTCGATACTTTGAAGTTTCAAAAACTATTTATTGTACCTAACAAAACATGAGTGAATTAACAAATTAATCAATTAGTCACATATTTTGTTAGATACCGAATAAGGGAAATAACTTTCACATTATTGAGATAAATAGTTGTAGGGGTGGAGTTATTCCCTTTAGAATATTTCTAAAAGACTTTTATAACTTCACCCCAATAACCAGAAGGAGAGATATTCAACACACTCTTATCTTAGCTTATATAATACAGACATTTCTGCAAAAAGAAGATAATTACGTCCTATGCATTTCATGTAGGACGTAGGACGTAATCATCTTCTTTTTTGAAGTAACGTCTGAATTATATGACATATGAGATAAGATGTGTCTATCTAAACATGCATGTTAATCAATGACTTAGACTCGTTGTTAAAGTCGATGGTTTGCCTGGGTGATTCAGGCAACCCATTCGATTCGCTGATGGCACTAGGGAAAAAGGAGCACTTGAACCAATTTGTTCTAGCGTATGGAATAAGAAATGTGCTTTTATCTTTTTGTCTTTCTGAGAATTTCTTTCAGTTTTGTTTTTCTATTTATAAATTTTGGTTTAATGTTTAAAAGTCTTATAGCTACTTTACTTTTTATTCTTCTGTCCTGAAGTGTCTCTAAGTTTAGTGATTTTAATAATGGTGTTACTTTAATTAATCAAATTGGAATAATAACACACACGAATACGAGAAGTAATGGTCTTCATTTGCTCAACAGATTCTTTAGACTAAACGGCCAGAGGAAGATGTAAATAAAATGAGTAAATGAGAAACAAACTAGTATAAGAAGGCCTTACGAGAAGCTTAAGAAACTGCTTGCCACATTGGAATTCAGAATTAGGTGTTTAAAAGTGTTCACATTTATGCATTAATTTTTAATTTCACACTTCGCATTTTAATTTAGCCAAATTTCGAATCTGTATGTTCCACATCTGGAGATGAAGTATAGTGCTCCTGCAATTTCTAGCTTAGGTTTCAACAGATCATTGAAGTTCAAGTTAATTTTACTGTAATAATGGCAACGTCATCGATTCCGAAGATTAAAGATGATTGCAGTGTTTCACATGACCTGCATATTTTTCCTCATCTCGTGCAGACAAAGTCGTTGTCTTCCAGCGGTCTATTTAAGTTTTCTTTCCGACTTCTGACCCTGTCACCAATAAGGGCTTTCCTTTGGTTTTCAAATGCGTGTCCTGCAGCCTTTGTGAGAGCTCTCCAGCTGTCTCTTTCTTACTTCATCCTCCATTAAGCTCGCCAAAGAAGAACGCATTTGGTATGCGGTCGTCTCCTATGCGGGATACGTGTCCGACCCAGCGCAGCTGTCGAATGGTATTTAGTGCTCCTATACTGTCCAGATCGGCCTTCAGCAGAACATAGTTATTTTGTAATGCAGTCTTGCCAGGGTAAGCCCATTTTGGTGCGAGGCCTCTTCGATGAAAGCGTTCCAGGAGCCTAAAATGCCTTCGTTAGAGCACCCAGGTCTTGGAGCCATACAAAAGTGAAGAGACAACCACACAATTGAAGATACGACTAGTCTTGACACTGATAGAACTGGTGAATGCGGGGGTCTCGCTCTGTACGGAGACAAGCGAACCCTACAGAACACTGGCAGATACATGCACTGTGCTGTAAGGGATGAATCCCAGTACGGAGCCTTAGTGCATGGAGGCTTACAAATGGTGAGAACCACAGCTTTTGTTGCTAGACCTATTCTGCCATACGCTCAGTTTGAGGCGACCAAAAGCGCTGTTGGCCTTTTATTGTACTAAATAGGAAAATGATTAGAAAATAAAGTGATTATGTAGGCATGTTAAGGCGCGTTGGTTGAGCGGTAAAGCGCTTGGCTTCCAAACCAGGTTCCGGGGTTCGAATCCTGGTGGAAAACTGGGATTTTAATTTCAGGATCTTCTATCGCTTCTTGATTCCACCCAGCTCTAATGGGTACCTGACATTAGTTGGGGAAAAGTAAAGGCGGTTGGTCGTTGTGCTGGCAACATTACACCCTCGTAAACCGTAGGCCACAGTAACAGATGACCTTTACATCTTCTGCCCTATATGTCTGAAAGAGGTCTTTACTTTTACGTAAGCATGCTGCTATCATCTGTTTTACTACAGCCCAAAGAACACTTGCGAGCTAAAACAACAGCTTTTGTTGATCAATGATGTCAAAGAGGCTTAAGATGTTCCTTTTTAAAATGACAAATGTTCATTCTATAGATGGGAAACATGTCTTCTTCAAGTGGCGTAGAAGCCATGGCGTGAAACGGCTCATTGCGCCCGGGCAACGACCAAATAGGGGCCAATACTTTATCTTTTAAGGGGAAAATGTGCTGACCATAAGAATGTAAATGTTTCAGATTATTGCATTACTTTACTTAGACCTCATTTTTATTTGTTATTAAATTCAATTTATGCTGTTCGAGCTAAATGACAATCAATGTAAAATCTTATGATCGTGGTGTGAAATTCATTGAAAGGAGGTAACTCTTAAATTGTTTGTAGAGTGTCTCCTTCAAATATTAATATAAGATTTTTAATATACTGAGATTTTTCATAACACTGATAAAGGGACTACAATAAATTTTGTATCTCTTTAGCGAAACTCGACCCTGGCAGTGCCAGAGAATGAATGCTTTTTTGTTTTTAACATAATAATAAAAACAAAAATAATAATAACTTTTAAACAACGATAAAGTGCACTACAGGATAAGTAAAAAAATAAGTTGTGTTTGTTTCATCATTATTTCTTTCCATAATATTACTGTTAATATGCACCATTTCAATTACATGAATTAATAGTACGAGTAGACAGTTAAGTGAAACTTCATTTCATAGTAGAATTTTATATTTGTCTATGGTGTATTGTGTATTCTTTGCCTTCCCCGAGTGACAGGAAGGTCTAAGGTCTTTCATCGCATTATATTTTCTATTTGTGACTCAGGCGGTGATGATTGAGGTAGCGTCCTCTAACCATCCAGGGATAAATTTAAAACCATTAAGGGGAGATATAGTGCCCAGTCAGAGAAAGCTGAGTCAGTGCTAAAGTGTTAGAAGTCGAATTATTAGTTCATGTCTAGAGCAAGTCAAACTGTCTCACCAGAGCCAACTTTGCTGACTCCCTAAGATCATCGATCAATGCATCGCAGGAGGCGTTGTGATGGGGGAGAATGGAGCAATGGAGGCATGTCGGATTCTGTTGACGCTCCATCACCCAACCTGGAAACAGAACAAGGGATGCGATCAGAAGTTGCTTGAAGACAGTGTTTTGATTGAACCTTTATATAATCATAAACACACTTTAAGGTTCATTAATTGACTTTTTACTAAAATATTTCAAAGTAAATCTTGAAAAGACTTTTTGAAATAATGATAAGGCTAGACAAATTATGGTTAGATCGAATAGGTCAAACTAACAATTAAATACATGAAGTTTTGAACACAATTGCGTTTAAACGAATTCAACAACAGCCGTACTATTATTTATTATTATAGCTTTTATATAGCGCTACTCTCATGCCCATAGCATGCTCAGAGCGCTTTGGTTCAATCTCATTTGTGGACGAGTTGGGGGAGGGGTATCTAGGAGTTGGTTTCTGTGCTGCAGGAGTCGGGTGTCGAACCTCGCGCCCCCTTCTAGGTAGCCAAGACAAGCCAAATTCAAGCGCAATTAGCCTCTCGACCACGCTTCCCACTACAGACTATACTACTCTTTAACTTAGCATGGGAATGCCAATAATCTTTTCTAAGAGACACAGCTTATGATTTATTTCTGGTTCATGTTTTCCGAAGCTCTGGCATTAGTGGCGTTTCACATTACAAAAGATAACCTAAGTCCCACTTTTCCCCTGGCTTATAAGTTAACGATCTGTCTTCTTACATCGTTAAATACTAGAAATCTTAAAGATTTCTTGTCGATAGTAGACCTATGCCATGTTTTAGATGGTACAGTAACAAATACCAAAGGTTGTTTTAGATCCTACAGTAACAAATACCAAAGGTTAGTTTAGATCCTACAGTAACAAATACCAAAGGTCGTTTTAGATCCTACAGTAACAAATACCAAAGGTTAGTTTAGATCCTACAGTAACAAATACCAAAGGTCGTTTTAGATCCTACAGTAACAAATACCAAAGGTTAGTTTAGATCCTACACTAACAAATACCAAAGGTTATTTTAGATCCTACAGTAACAAAAACCAAAGGCTATTTTAGATCCTACAGTAACAAATACCAAAGGTTAGTTTAGATCCTACACTAACAAATACCAAAGGTTAGTTTAGATCCTACAGTAACAAATATCAAAGGTTAGTTTAGATCCTAAAGTAACAAATACCAAAGGTTATTTTAGACCCTACACTAACAAATACCAAAGGTTAGTTTAGATCCTACAGTAACAAATATCAAAGGTTAGTTTAGATCCTACACTAACAAATACCAAAGGTTAGTTTAGATCCTACACTAACAAATACCAAAGGTTCGTTTAGATCCTACAGTAACAAATATCAAAGGTTAGTTTAGATCCTACAGTAACAAATATCAAAGGTTAGTTTAGATCCTACAGTAACAAATACCAAAGGTTATTTTAGATCCTACAGTAACAAATATCAAAGATTAGTTTAGATCCTACAGTAACAAATATCAAAGGTTAGTTTAGATCCTACAGTAACAAATACCAAAGGTTATTTTAGATCCTACACTAACAAATACCAAAGGTTAGTTTAGATCCTACAGTAACAAATATCAAAGGTTAGTTTAGATCCTACAGTAACAAATACCAAAGGTTATTTTAGATCCTACAGTAACAAATACCAAAGGTTAGTTTAGATCCTACAGTAACAAATACTAAAGGTTGTTTTAGATCCTTCAGTAACAAATATCAAAGGTTAGTTTAGATCCTACAGTAACAAATACTAAAGGTTATTTTAGATCCTACACTAACAAATACCAAAGGTTAGTTTAGATCCTACAGTAACAAATACCAAAGGTTAGTTTAGATCCTACACTAACAAATACCAAAGGTTAGTTTAGATCCTACAGTAACAAATATCAAAGGTTAGTTTAGATCCTACAGTAACAAATATCAAAGGTTAGTTTAGATCCTACAGTAACAAATACCAAAGGTTATTTTAGATCCTACACTAACAAATATCAAAGGTTAGTTTAGATCCTACACTAACAAATACCAAAGGTTAGTTTAGATCCTACACTAACAAATACCAAAGGTTAGTTTAGATCCTACAGTAACAAATATCAAAGGTTAGTTTAGATCCTACAGTAACAAATATCAAAGGTTAGTTTAGATCCTACAGTAACAAATACCAAAGGTTATTTTAGATCCTACACTAACAAATACCAAAGGTTAGTTTAGATCCTACAGTAACAAATATCAAAGGTTAGTTTAGATCCTACAGTAACAAATACCAAAGGTTATTTTAGATCCTACAGTAACAAATACCAAAGGTTAGTTTAGATCCTACAGTAACAAATACCAAAGGTTGTTTTAGATCCTACAGTAACAAATATCAAAGGTTAGTTTAGATCCTACAGTAACAAATACCAAAGGCTAGTTTAGATCCTACAGTAACAAATACCAAAGGTTAGTTTAGATCCTACAGTAACAAATATCAAAGGTTAGTTTAGATCTACAGTAACAAATACCAAAGGTTGTTTTAGATCCTACACTAACAAATACCAAAGGTTAGTTTAGATCCTACAGTAACAAATATCAAAGGTTAGTTTAGATCCTACAGTAACAAATACCAAAGGTTATTTTAGATCCTACACTAACAAATACCAAAGGTTAGTTTAGATCCTACACTAACAAATACCAAAGGTTAGTTTAGATCCTACACTAACAAATACCAAAGGTTAGTTTAGATCCTACAGTAACAAATATCAAAGGTTAGTTTAGATCCTACAGTAACAAATACCAAAGGTTATTTTAGATCCTACACTAACAAATACCAAAGGTTAGTTTAGATCCTACAGTAACAAATATCAAAGGTTAGTTTAGATCCTACAGTAACAAATACCAAAGGTTATTTTAGATCCTACAGTAACAAATACCAAAGGTTAGTTTAGATCCTACAGTAACAAATACTAAAGGTTGTTTTAGATCCTACACTAACAAATATCAAAGGTTAGTTTAGATCCTACAGTAACAAATACCAAAGGTTATTTTAGATCCTACACTAACAAATACCAAAGGTTAGTTTAGATCCTACAGTAACAAATACCAAAGGTTAGTTTAGATCCTACACTAACAAATACCAAAGGTTAGTTTAGATCCTACAGTAACAAATATCAAAGGTTAGTTTAGATCCTACAGTAACAAATATCAAAGGTTAGTTTAGATCCTACAGTAACAAATATCAAAGGTTAGTTTAGATCCTACAGTAACAAATACCAAAGGTTATTTTAGATCCTACACTAACAAATATCAAAGGTTAGTTTAGATCCTACAGTAACAAATACCAAAGGTTAGTTTAGATCCTACACTAACAAATACCAAAGGTTAGTTTAGATCCTACAGTAACAAATATCAAAGGTTAGTTTAGATCCTACAGTAACAAATATCAAAGGTTAGTTTAGATCCTACAGTAACAAATACCAAAGGTTATTTTAGATCCTACACTAACAAATACCAAAAGTTAGTTTAGATCCTACAGTAACAAATATCAAAGGTTAGTTTAGATCCTACAGTAACAAATACCAAAGGTTATTTTAGATCCTACAGTAACAAATACCAAAGGTTAGTTTAGATCCTACAGTAACAAATACCAAAGGTTGTTTTAGATCCTACAGTAACAAATATCAAAGGTTAGTTTAGATCCTACAGTAACAAATACCAAAGGCTAGTTTAGATCCTACAGTAACAAATACCAAAGGTTAGTTTAGATCCTACAGTAACAAATATCAAAGGTTAGTTTAGATCTACAGTAACAAATACCAAAGGTTGTTTTAGATCCTACACTAACAAATACCAAAGGTTAGTTTAGATCCTACAGTAACAAATATCAAAGGTTAGTTTAGATCCTACAGTAACAAATACCAAAGGTTGTTTTAGATCCTACACTAACAAATACCAAAGGTTAGTTTAGATCCTACAGTAACAAATACCAAAGGTTGTTTTAGATCCTACAGTAACAAATACCAAAGGTTAGTTTAGATCCTACAGTAACAAATATCAAAGGTTAGTTTAGATCTACAGTAACAAATACCAAAGGTTGTTTTAGATCCTACACTAACAAATACCAAAGGTTAGTTTAGATCCTACAGTAACAAATACCAAAGGTTAGTTTAGATCCTACAGTAACAAATATCAAAGGTTATTTTAGATCCTACAGTAACAAATACCAAAGGTTATTTTAGATCCTACAGTAACAAATATCAAAGGTTAGTTTAGATCCTACAGTAACAAATACCAAAGGATAGTTTAGATCCTACAGTAACAAATATCAAAGGTTATTTAAGATCCTACAGTAACAAATACCAAAGGTTATTTTAGATCCTACAGTAACAAATACCAAAGGTTAGTTTAGATCCTACAGTAACAAATACCAAAGGTTGTTTTAGATCCTACAGTAACAAATACCAAAGGTTATTTTAGATCCTACAGTAACAAATACCAAATGTTAGTTTAGATCCTACAGTAACAAATACCAAAGGTTATTTTAGATCCTACACTAACAAATACCAAAGGTTAGTTTAGATCCTACACTAACAAATACCAAAGGTTAGTTTACAGTAACCAAAGGTCTATGATTTGTTTGTTGTTGTTTTTGTTTCGTTAACGTCCATCTCAAATCAAAAAATCATGCTCTACTTTAATATTGGAATATTACGTTGATGTCAAGCTCAAGAAACAGGTCTAAGTAATTCAAGGGGGTTCTGTTTTATTTTATGTTATAAGTTTCCAAACGTTTCCAGCCAAATCCTCCCGTAGAACAGAGGCGGAGGATGGGAGGTATTTGATTTCGGAGCCATAGCGTCGACCCTCCGATGAACATACCACACGACATCAACTGTTGAAGTGGCTTTTCATATCTACAATCTATCATCATCTCATCTCTGCCTGTGGTTCCGTTTTAAGTATGGGCCACCATCAAGATTCCTCCAGGCTTCTCGACTCATCTGTCCCTGTGGTCCGACATGGGCATAGGCCACCAACCAGCTTCCTCCAGGCTTCTCGACTCCTGTCCCTGTAGTCTCGACATGGGCATAGGCTACCAACCAGCTTCCTCCAGGCTTCTCGACTCCTGTCCCTGTAGTCCCGACATGGGCATAGGCCACCAACCAGCTTCCTCCAGGCTTCTCGACTCCTGTCCCTGTAGTCCCGACATGGGCATAGGCTACCAACCAGCTTCCTCCAGGCTTCTCGACTCCTGTCCCTGTAGTCCCGACATGGGCATAGGCCACCAACCAGCTTCCTCCAGGCTTCTCGACTCCTGTCCCTGTAGTCCCGACATGGGCATAGGCTACAAACCAGCTTCCAACAGGCTTCTCGACTCCTGTCCCTGTAGTCCCGACATGGGCATAGGCCACCAACCAGCTTCCTCCAGGCTTCTCGACTCCTGTCCCTGTAGTCCCGACATGGGCATAGGCTACCAACCAGCTTCCAACAGGCTTCTCGACTCCTGTCCCTGTAGTCCCGACATGGGCATAGGCCACCAACCAGCTTCCTCCAGGCTTCTCGACTCCTGTCCCTGTAGTCCCGACATGGGCATAGGCTACCAACCAGCTTCCAACAGGCTTCTCATCCCATCTGTCCCTGTAGTCCCGACATGGGCATAGGCCACCAACCAGCTTCCACCAGGAGTCTCATCTCATCTGTCCCTGTAGTCCCGACATGGGCATAGGCTATCAACCAGCTTCCACCAGGCGTCTCATCCCATCTGTCCCTGTAGTCCCGACATGGGCATAGGCCACCAACCAGCTTCCACCAGGAGTCTCATCTCATCTGTCCCTGTAGTCCCGACATGGGCATAGGCCACCAACCAGCTTCCACCAGGCGTCTCATCCCATCTGTCCCTGTAGTCCCGACATGGGCATAGGCCACCAACCAGCTTCCACCAGGCGTCTCATCTCATCTGTCCCTGTAGTCCCGACATGGACATAGGCCACCAACCAGCTTCCACCAGGAGTCTCATCTCATCTGTCCCCGTGGTCCCGCTTTTGTAGCACTTATGCTTTGTGGCAAAACAAATACAACGGTTCAATTATTAAACTGTCTCCTCGTCTGGCCCATCTGCTTGACATCTGCTTTCAAATCGCGCGCTATGTATTTCCGGGCCATCCGCTCTTCCACTTTGGGGGGTTCCAGATGAATTCTTGCCTTGTAATGTTTGATACACGCTTGCGAGAGGTGTGGCTGTGGTCTATCCACACATTATCATAAATCTAATATTCTTTATTCACTAAAATTCTAAACTAAGTGAATATGGGTTCGTTTCATTTGTTCGTTAAAGTGAAATGTAATACGTAACATGATCTGTAAGGCCTATTTCTGATTTTGTTTCCCATTTATCTTGTACTAGGTCAAATTTGTTGTGTGGGATGTGTGGCTGAGCAAAACATAAACTGCTTGAGTACTTAGCCAAAGAGGCTTTAGTTTGAATCCCGATATAAACTAGGATTTTTTAAATGAGATTTCACTCGAGTTAAATTTTTTTTGCTCACCTGCTCCAAAAGTAAAGCGTATAAAGTCAATAAAGTTGTCTAGGAAAAAGGAAATTTATGAATCATGAGCTTGTTACCTTTCTTTTCCATGAGGTCAGCAACCACAAGTATATCCAGGTCAGGATGATCTGACCCAAAGGCCATACACGTCATGTGAGGATTTCCCATAATTTTAATACCCTGGAATGAGAAAACTTTAAATGTCTCATTGATAAGGTTTGTGCGTGCCTGTGTGTTCTGATCGTCACTTTTTTTTTTCAAAATTGTAATTAACTCTATCTCTACGTAATTAATTTCCGCATTCAGAAGTAATTTCACTACCATTTTAGGGTTAAACTTCAATAACGTGCTTTTTTCTTATTGTATAATATTTTGTATGTAAAACAAATTAAAGTTTATCAACCCAAAAATTAAGATACTTGAATTGGGTCAAGTCAACGATGGTATCGTCAATCAGGAGTGAAAGAGTTAAAGATTGGTCTGAACTTTTGTGTTACTTTTATAAACGTCAGTTCCTAGGTTTGAAAAAAAAAAGAAACTTAATCGTAGAAGTATGAGTTTTGATTTCCTTGGACATTGCTCGGACATGTCGAACGAATGTATTTAATAAACGTACACACAGACCTCGATACTTTGTATTCCTGCTTTGATCCTGTCGGTAATGTCCATGAGGATTTTGGCTCTGGCCATGTAGCCTTCCTCCCCCAAGGAGTTTAAGGCTGCCCAGGCAGCGGCAATGTTTCCACCTTTAACAAGACGAAATGGGAAAAGTTGTTGAGTAGTCTTGAGAAAAAAAATGTATGTATACTTTGACAGTCATTGTGTATATAAGCGAAGTAGTTTAAGAAAATTTTGGAATAGCTCGCTGAATAATTGTGATTGAATAAAAACAGTAGTTACGCTGAGGTTGTCAATTAGTTAAACTGAATTTCAATTTGACTGGATCAATAAAAATTATCTTATCTTATCTTTAAACTCGTTTCTAAATTTGCAACTGATATTTACACTTAAAACATGTTGTTTAAGTGTTTCCCTTTTACAGAGTACCTAAAGACGCCACATTCTTCACCTCTAATCAACCCCAGGATATAGTGCAAGACCAGGAACTTATTCAATTTACACCTACTAATTAGCTTGAGAATAGTTGATCGACAACATGTCTTTATTTAGTACAAATAAATTCATACTAGAAAATCATCTTAGACTAATGAATTGGAATATTATAAGGATTTTGTGGTTTTAACATTTCGTTAAGAAAGATGAGTATAAAACAGTTATACATCAAGTATTGTTTTCTTGCTTCCTACCTGGCCTACTTCCGGCCAAAGATGGGCTACCATAAAGTCCTCCTGGCCAAGAGCTGAAGCTGTAAATTTGATATTTCCGTAAGTCTTCATTCCTGTAGGCGATCACACTGGCGCCCTTAATTAAAGGATGAGTACAAAATACACGTATAATGAAAAATACAAAGAGTTCTGTCACCTTTTGAGTTCTTATATGAGGAATTATAAAGCGCCCCATTAATCCAGTGTTTCCCAAACAATATCCCTGAATAGGTGTCCCAAGAACTACTGGAATAATTAACTAGTAGGTGAAGTATTCCACTAAATGTGCGGAGTGTTCCATTAAGTAAAATGTTAGGGAAACACTGCATGATTAATCTTTTGCGCTTCTTAGTTCATAGACATAAATAAATATAGACGAAAATTTGTGACTTGCAATTCCGTGTACTTTATTATACAGCATTTATGAGCAGTATAAAATTATTACATTATTTTCACTAGTGTTTTTTTTTTTTAATCTCTAAGAATGAAGATCATGCAATTTTTCATAATTCGGAAATCCGAATACAATAGATATACATGTTTTCAAGTTACATGAAATTACTTCCTTCGGCCAGTCTATATTTATTTATGTCTATGATATAAATATAGTCTATGGTTCGACTTAGATCTATATATTTGAGGTGTTTTTTTCTAATATTGTAAAAATATTTTTTTGCAGTGTAATTTTTTATTTTAATTATGCATAAAATAAAAAACCATTTAATAAATAACAAAAGTTAATTTAAATTTAGCACAAATTTACTTTCATGTTCTCATGCTATATAGTAAATAAGACCTAATCGAAAATTCATGGCCCATAAAAGAGGCAAAGAAGAGGCATAAGGCCCAAGGATTCCTATGATGATAAAGCTAAAACTGAATAGCGCAAATTCTGAGATTTCAATTAAAAAAAAAATAATTGAAAATTCATGGTGATCTGTCTGCTACTAAAGCCCTGTTTCATCGTTTGGCATGTATAATACATGTGTCTACAACAGGAAAATAGGACAGCCAAATGAACTATGAACGATTTCTGGGGAAGCATGTTACTTGGCTGCCTGGTCGTGCGGTTTGCGCGCTGGACTGTCGTTCGGATTTATCGACGGTCGAGGGTTCAAACCCTGCCCGCTCCCATCCCCCGTCGTCCTGCGGGAGGTTTGGACTCGGAAGTAAACTATCTTCAACTCTGAAGGAACATCCGAAACATGTAAAGCATTTTACAAAACATTTTACAAACCATGAAATTTGCTTCTTTGTTTTTTGACAATGTAAAGCCTTTTGAACTACTAAAAAAAATTCCTTTGGTAAATAAACACAATTTGTGCCATAATTTAAAAAAAATGTAATTAAGAGCAGAGGAGTGAACAATGATATTTCAGTATCCCTATAACCACTCATTTAAAGTTACCCCTCCCCCGTTCACTTTACAACATCTGTAATGTCAGCTCAAACTATATCACACATGCCAATGGAGTAAAAGATTAGTGGCGTCTGATGCCGTTAGGTCCCCACCGCGCCGTTCGGCGCATTGGGCGGCAAGCTGTCTCCACAAAGATCTGTCACTGGCAATGTCTGAAGCCTCTTCCCATCTGGTTGTTCACTGTTCTGAGGCCCTCCATCAAGGTGTAGTTTTACGAGGACGTCCCTGTTTGCGCTTTCCTCGTGTTGGCCTCCATGTCATCGCAACTCTTGGTATGCGTAGTTCATTTTGTTGGAGAACATGTCCCGCAAACCTAATGCGACGCTCTGTCACAACCTCACTAAGTGCTCGACTCCAAGCTCGGCATATGATTTCTTGGTTTGAGTCTGATGCACCCCCCCCCCCCCAAAATCCCTGCATGCTCATTAAAATTAAAAGTAACACAGTAAGAAATTGCTGGTATAATATCAATCCCTTAAGTAATAATGGAGTCTTACCTTGACCGTGTATCCATATTTATGCACGTCTGCTGAGATAGAAGTCACTCCTGGACATCGGAAATCCCAAGTAGGCACGTCATAGCCAAGCTTCTCAACCCTTTATTTTGGTATGAAGTTCAAATAAAATTATAGACTTTTATTATCCTCAAATTAAATCCACTAAATTACAAATAAGTTCATATATATTCCTTATATCATTTTAAAACTATATCGCAACTTATCGCAATTTTAGGCAAGGTCAGTGTGAGGTATGGACAGAGTGAATGTTACTTTGTTGATATTTTGGTATGGTAGTTATATTCTTTTAGTTATGTACTCCCAGGTTATAAATGTGAATAGTCTGCACGAGTGCACGTGTTATAGATGGAATGGTTTAGTTTTCCTTGAATGTGAGAGAGCGAGAGTGAGTGTTAGTCAGTGGAGGTCTTGTTCCCGGCCCAGGAAGGTTGGACGGTTGCTTCCTGGACTGGTGTTTGTATGCATTAATATTAACTGAGAGTTGATGGCATTGTGTGCTTTATTTGATATTAAAGTATTATTGTTTTTCATGGATAGCTGGTGAGTTGAAGTTTATAAATAATAATTAATTGTAATTAATTGAGTAAGCCCTAACGAGCCAAGCAAGAAAAGAACCTGACAGTCAGTGTGCCAGGACATCCGTACTGTTATCAGCAGTAGAAGCCTTGGCTGGATTTGACATGTACAGCGGATGGTACAGGGTCGACTTCCACAAGATATAATGAATGCTTGTATGGTGATCTAATAGAGAGCAGGAGTGCTGCAGATTGTTCACTCCTAAGATACACTGATGTATGTAAGCGCCATATGAAACTCCTCAAGATCGGCGCTCTTGGGAGAAAAAAAAACACAGGATAGACCCATCTGGAGGGCAAGCAATAAGGATGGGGTCCTGGATCGCAGAGAGAAGTTGGAAAAAGGCTGAAAACGATGCAGCCTAACCCGTGAATGTGGATGTGTATTTAGGATTGGCCTCTTCAGTTACACGAGAAAGTCGCTCGAGACGAGCTATTCAAAGAATAATTTATCTAGTGTCTCACCACGGCAACATGAAGCCTCCAAAACAGGCGTCCACGTGACAAGGTAATCCGTGTCTGGC
The DNA here is from genome assembly GCF_947242115.1 of Biomphalaria glabrata. Lineage (NCBI taxonomy): Eukaryota > Metazoa > Mollusca > Gastropoda > Planorbidae > Biomphalaria > Biomphalaria glabrata. Next base: position 9,133,822 of record NC_074727.1, read on the forward strand.
AGCCATGTTGGAGACCTCCTCCACTGGGTCGACTATCCCGTGACAGAACTGGGGCGCCGAGCAAGCTACCATCACTGTGTTAGAAGTTATAGCCTGCATGAGAGAACGTAGTTATGGTATAATAATAACAATAACAATAATAATAATCTCTATTATCCGTGAGGAAATGCACTTTACAACTGTGCATTACACTTAACAAGACATTATAAAAAGCTAACGATTTATACCACAGTTTCTCACAAACATAAAATAGGAATTTTTGTTTTAATGTAGTACCACATTTATATATGTCTGTGTGTAGTACTCTTCGGAAATTAAAAATGTCAAAATGAATAGTGACAGGTGCTTATCAAATGTTTTGTAGATAAATTAATACGTTATTGCATTCGTAGAGCTATATCGTCTTTCCTATCACCTATGCAACGTCAGTACATAAGAGAAAGAAATAGAGTATTGAAGGACCTAACACTACACGTGAAGTCATTTGTGACAAGGGTTAATTAAGACAATTTTATTTATCATATCCATTACAAAAATGTCTTTATAAATGATTAACATACATAGTAAAAAAAAGTAAAAGCCACCGCCGCCCCCAACATAAATAAGTCTTTGATATAATCGTTACAATAAAATGTAATTATTTAATTTTGCTCTAGCTGTTTTTCAACTACAATTGCTTAATTCTCTTCACCACTCATCTCCTCTTAGTTTAGTAAACACACTATATTAATTGATTTTTTATAAAATCATGTGTTGTCATCAAGTATGAGCTTGTATGCAAAAGATGACGATTGGATGAATAGAAGTGCTCGAAAAATCGATGTAAAAATCCAAACATACAAAAAAATAATTAAAAAAAAAGATACAAAGAGACTTAATATAAGTGTTGTAACAAAACAACAACTAGACATTTGTTCAGTTAATAAGAGAGAGAGTGAGAGAGAGAGAGAGAGAGAGAGAGAGAGAGAGAAGGGAAGAGAAAAGAAGAGGCAAAGAAAGAGAGAGAGAGGAGTTTACAAACTAGACCTTTTCCATAGCTTGAACATCTGCCCGAAAGTCTGGGCCCACGTCAACATAAATGACCTTCATGCCAAAATAATGGGCCGCCTTTCCAATCACTGGGTGTTGCGTTACAGGGCATATCTGTTCAATAGAATACGGTCTACAGGATTAAAACAAGTAAAATGGAAAAAAAAAATAATTACAAAAAACAAATGTTATGTTGAATGACAATTATTTTGAACCAATCCTATTATTGTTTTTAAATAGATCAGGACAAACAAATATATTTATTTTCCTTTTTAAAGATCAACTTTCATTCAAGCTAAGTGCCCTATGGTCCAATCACTTTTGGGGACCAGTGTGTGTGTGTGTGTGTCTGCGTGCGTGTGTGTGTGCGTGTCTGTGTGTGTAGGGGTTGTTAGGCTTACCTAGGAGATTTCCGTGCTGCCTTTTCAAAACCAATTTAAAAAAAACAAGCAAATTGAAAACATGCTTTTTTGAAAATAAAAAAGAAAGTTTACTATGGGAAAAACTCCACACTTACAGCAATATATCTCAATACTGTATGATTAAGTTCCATTTTCGATATTTTTAAAAATTAATTACCACTAATAATTTAATTATTTTTTTTATGCTTCATCTATTGTCACCGACAGTGAATAGGAAGTAGAAGAAATAACGTGTAAATTGACCAAACAGACGAAGTGACTTAATGTAATCTCCGTAAATAATGTAAAGGATACAGAATAGGCCACTATAGATAACATTTTAAAGATCTGACAGTGTGTATATCAATAAAATATCATTCTCTAGGCACAGGGAGTCACTGTCGAGCTTAAAAGTTGTGCCATATTTATCTAGAATAATCTAGATCTAATTCTGCCAAGATATTGAACTATTAAACTTAAGATCAGGAGACAGGCGTAGAGTCTAAGCCAGGTGCAATATTCCATTTAATTTTGATGAGTTTTATTTTAAAAGAAAGAATAGGGCTTACTATTTCCGGTTCCTTGATCCACGGGAATAACTGTTCAGCTCGGTTTCTGTACGCTCTGACGGCCATAATGACACTTTCGGTACCTCCAGAGGTCAAGAACCCCACAGCCTGGGCATCCCCATTGAGCATAGCACACGTCATACTGACCACCTCAACCTCCATTTGCCTGTTTTAAAGAAAGCACCCATATCAGGTTTTTGATAGCGAGATTTACGTAATATGTAACAAAGACATGAGTTGTAATTTTGTTAAGCAAAAACCAGAAACAATGTGGGCCTATATACAACAAATTTGTTACAAACCTAGATCTGTATGTTATTAGGCCTACATTAAAGTTGGACATGTAAGATTACGACTATTATGAGTATTATCCTCCAAGAAATAACAAATATAAACATTTTGCCAGACAGACATACAGACAGTGATTGAGTTAATATAAGCTTTTTAAACACACCCATTGGTCACAAACCTAACATTTCACACAGAGAAAATACAAGACACATATCATTAAAAAAAACACCTATAAAATACGATTTTAAAAAGTTATTAGTAATATAAATATCATGGCCAAGCTCATCCCAGGCTAAATGATGTGTACCAGACATACAGAGTGAGTTTATATAAGATTTGTACAAATCACGCCAGAGCTTACTCCAGACTAAATAATGTGTTCCAGACAGACAGACTGACAGACAGAGCGACTGAGTTGATATAAGCTTTGTAAAATTAAGACAAAGCTCATTCCAGACTAACTAATGTGTACCTCAGACTTGGGTATATCATCGGGTTCAGCCCATTTTCATGTAAGAAAGCCTTTTGGAAATACTTCACCAGCTCATCGTGATCAGGGGAGTAACCAATTTTTTCTGTATGGACACAACATAAACATAACAATAATATAATAATAATATAATTATATATATATATATATATATTGTAACATTTTGAATTAATTTTAAATTAAAAAACAAAACTTATATTTAATATGGATTGGTCAAGTGACCACCAGGTGCTTTTCTTCTTGTTATTATTATCCCATAGATTACCGAGGTAATACTTCTCACAATAAAAGTGTCCTGGCACTCAATGTTTGTACGCCTTGTTAAAAACAACTATCGTGCGAATGACTACTCGTGGAGCGAGGGCGCAAAGAGTCCTCTCACCCCATGGATGCTCCGTCACTGCTTATATACTTCTCTACACAACAATATTTAAATCTCTTTTGAATTTTTGCATAACAACAAACAATGCTTGAGATTGGATCTAAATTTGACATTTTATGGCACACCGGCACAATGTAGGCCATGTCGTGCCTTCAGTTTTTCAACGATTCATTCTTCTAACGGCGACGCTTGATCTCCCTGATCGTGGAAGGGAGGGGGGGTTGTTAATGTTAAAGTTTCCATTTAAAGTTATATTAGGCAAGAAAATGACTTTATTGATTCTATATAATTAGCAGGCACTAGCAACCTTGTCTAAAATAGTTCAAAAGCACTTTGGTTTTATTTTTTTACTAATAGACGGCACTAATGAGGTAGTTCCGAATCTCTGACCTACTTTATAAAATGTAACGTGACTGTGGTCTTATACATGCCAATAATGGCAATATCTTCCTAAGAAAAGATGTTGATCTAGATTTAGTGCTAGCCTAGATCAAGTAGACCTACTAAATAATCATACAAATTAGTGAATTACTGTAACATACTTTTTATTACTTAAAGATGTCTAGATCTAGACTATTTTCATGTTTAAATTACAATGAAATCAATGAGGTCATTAATGTAAACAACACACCCACGTGACTGGGAAGAGATCCGGAACTACCCCATTGAACTAACCAGTAAATTTTTCGTAGACTTCTTTCTGCAGTTCGAAGTGGTCATCGTTCAAAGTGTAAGTATAAGCAAACACTTTCCCTTCCAAGTGGTCAGTTTCTTTGGCTCGCATCTCATCAAGTTTTTCAAGAATTTTTTCTCTGGGCAAACCTGATGGTAAATAAGTTTATTTCGTGTTTAGCTTAGTGTGTGCGTGTGTGTGTTTGTAATAGATGTGTGTGATCATACTTGATGTGTAACGTGTGCGTAGTTTGTGTGGTGTGTGGTGTGTATGTATAGTGAGTGTGTTTTCATTTTGAAGACCCCATTCATCCAGCATTGACATACTTCTTAAAAGCTTAAGATTTTAGCTGGAAAAAAATCACACCAGAACTAAAAGAATTCATATAATTTGACATATTGAAATTTTGCGTTGAGAACTTAAATATCCAACGTCAAGATTTAGAGCCTATACGAGAAACAATTAGAAATCGTTTTCTCTATTTTACCTCAATAACAATCTAAAGGATTCTTTGGGCAACTTTTATTATGGCCTAATAATGTTGTTTTTTTTATTTTAGAACAATTCAGTTTAAATCCGAAAAAAGGTAGACTCTCGATAGTCCGACATTTCCGGGACCGAGGGACTGTTGGATTACTGAAAACATCTGATTACCAAAGGTTACCTGTAGTTCCAAGAATTAAAGTATGGTAAAAAAAAATTCCAGATTACTTTATGGCTTTATGATGTAATAAAATATTCTATAAGAATTACAAGGGTAGCCTATAAATTAAGAAAGGGCGAACAAATAAATGTATTGATTTAAAAATATAAATTCTAATATTTCGGCCTTCATATAGGGTAATAAATTACAATTTAGGACATCTACGTTTTAAAACTATACATACTTCTGTAGACATCGATTATAGGAATTTACGCATGTTAATTAGAAAATCTCTAAAATTATTATTTTTCTTTCTACGCTAACAATTTGTCACGTGACTTTTTCTTAAATGTTTTTTAACATTAAAAACATTTTTGAGAAGCTGACCTATATACATCAGCACCGCGTCGGCATGGCGTCGGATTACTGAGTGCGTCGGATTATCGAGTCGAGAGTCATATGAAATATCGTGGTTATGGCAAAAGGCGAATCATCCTGGTCTATATGTTATGGCACCATCTTGATCTTTGAATTAAGAGTTATCGTTATATCTTTTCAAAATGAAAGCTGAACAATGATTTTCTAGTTGTTCTTTTTATAACAAATTAATCGTTAAAATTGCCACACTGATTTTTTTTTTAAAACTTGGATTGGATTAACCTCTGGTCACAAGAATAAAGAAAATAAAACTAAAACCAGCTCTTACCTTTTTTAGGCAACACAATTTTGGCATTCTCGCCAACCTTCGGTGCCAGGTTCGTGGAATTCAGAAAACTTGCAGATTCCGATTTGAGCACTGACCCCAGCAAGCCGGACAATCCAGGAATTTGCTTAATGCCGAGAATTAGAAGCCTTAATATCTCTCTTGTCCCTCCCCGGAGATATGCGCCAAGGAGAGCTAGGGCCAACACTAAGACAACAAAGTGCTCGAGGCAGCTCAGAATACAACAGAAGGCTGATTCAGAGAAAAAAAATAAACATACTCTGCTAGTTATAATCTTGTTAGAATAAAACACAAAAACAAATGTTCGTCGTTGCACCTAAGCTTATAAGTAAACAAGTAAAGTTTCCCTTTCAGAGCTGGCAATCTATGGGGAAGATGATGTAAAGGTCATCTGTTTCTGTGGCCCACAGTTAACGAGGGTGTCATGTGGCCAGCACAACGACCAACCGTCTTTAATTTTCCCCAACTTATGTCATGTACGCATTAGAGCTGGGTGGACTCAGAGGCACCCTAAAATTCCGAAATTCAAATTCTAAGTCTTCAGCAGGATTCGAATCCGGAACCCTCGGTTCGGAAACCAAGCGCCATACCACTCAGCCACCTGGCCACCAACTAAGCTTATGAGGCTATAATATATGGTGAAAGTAGAATTTCAATAACTTTTATAATTTTTTTTTAAAGATCTAAAATTGACGAAGTACAAACAGACCACACAAAACTAATGCTTTTAAGATCCAACCGACTTAACACTTTTTTTTTTTAAACAAAGCTTATAGATCTATCAGCTCACTATCTGCCTGGTAAAACGTTTGAATATTGAATGTGCTTTATTCTCACGTTTCCCATTCTCGGATCAAGTTGAAACTTTGCACTTATTCATTGTACTTGATAAGACATTAATCTATATAAAGATTAACCAATTAGATAGTAAAATATTGATGATTAATTATATTGTTCGATATCAGAGATAAGGGGGATAAATGTTACTTAAAGTGAGATGTGGATGTAAATATGTGTTTAATCCCCTTAGTACGTTTTGACTCTATTTCTCTCTCACTTCCCGTTCTCTGATCGTGTTGAAATGAACGCACAGTTTTTCATAGTCGATGGCAATACACGAATCAATCAACTAATTAATCAATCACTTAATCAATTAGTACTAATTAATTGATTTTTATTTAATACAGCAGAAAGGGAGCTAATCCCTGCAGTCTTTAGATAAGAGACACTAATTAGCGTTTCTTTCCCCTTAGATACGCCTTGATCTTAAAAAGGTTTCCCTTTTTCTATTGCTCGTTTGAAATGATTGTTTGAAAACGTATCTCTTTTTCTCACGTTCAACGTCAAGGTTGAAGTCTACAACGCGCTAGTTCTTCCAGCAAAAAGTGCACAAGCCTTTTCAGTTTTTCTCAAATTATGAGACAGTGGTACGGCGATGTCAATAATGGCAGCGTCTTTTTCTTTCTTTTTTTTATTAATGAATCAGGGCGATTAAAATCTACCGTTTTGTCAGTCAAAATTGTATTATTATTATTATTATGCACTACTAATCTTCCATTGCATTTTTTAGCATTCACATGTAGCTTCGTTTACAAATTACTGATAAGTTAATGTATATGTCTATATCCACTCAATAAAAATCGTTAGAGGCTACCACCCTTACATCACAGAATTAAACAAAAAATATATTAACTGACCTGCTGCCATATTTCGCTGATGTGCTGAAATGTACCTGATAGGAAATATTTCAACAACACATAACTACTGAAAGCAGTTACACACCAATAGAGAACAAAAAAAAAACACAGCGGTTATGATAAAAGATTAGTTGAACTTAGGGACATCTTTTGTCTGATTGAACAGTACGAGGTGAATATGATACAATCGTAATTAAACAAGAGACCGAAGCTGCATTTGGCTGCTAACTGTTCTCTTATTTGTAAGAGCTGAAGCCTAAGCTGGTCGTTAATTTTTACAGCACTTTCAGGAGAGCTCTTCCGCCTGTAAAAATGTTTTGCGTTTCTGGTGTTCCTTCAGAGTTGAAGATGATCTACTTTCTAGTCCAAACCTCCCGCAGGACGATGGGGGATGGCAGCGGGCAGGGCATGAAACCAAGACCATCGAGATGACCGAACGTCAGTCCAGGGGCGCATACTGCACGCCCAGGCAGCCAATCTGCAGTGACTTTCTTCTTTGAACTCGCCAATTAGACTTACTTAAGGTGATGCCGATTTGATATGAACGTCTAGCAAAAATATGACATATGCGCTCAGATATAGTTAAGAAATAGTTAAAACTCAAAACTGTTAACTTGTATTCTATAATCACTTCAATCTTGTTAGAAAGAATGTTATTACAACGTTTACAATAGTCTTTTACGTCATTTCCGGCTTCCTTCTCTCTCTGACGTCACTCAAAAATTGTATTATTATTAATATACACTACTAATCGTCCATTGCATTTTTTAGCATTCACTTGTAGCTTCGTTTACAAATTACTGATTTGTTAAGGTATACGTCTATATCTATCTACTCAATAAAAATCGTTAGAGGCTACCAATTTTCACAGTATTAACATGGCGCTAGATTAGTGATAAACAAACTTAGGATTTTTGGATTTGAGGCACATCGGCACAATTTAGGCCATGTCGTTAAATAAACTTAGGCCTGCGGGTCATATCCGGCTAGTATGACATGAAAGCTATATCAGTTAAAGGATAACAAGATATTTTCAAACAGTCTCGACCTAATTAGCCAACAATCCGGTTTGAACTGATAGGCCTATCTGTAAACACACACAAGATTTATCAATTACTCTCCGGTGTTGATTGTTACCAATGTAATTACGTATTTGGTTATATTATATTGTCTCTGAGTCTAGGCCTAATCAAATTAGGCAAACGTTAATTATGAAATTACTGGCTTTCCGTATTCCTTCAGGTTTATTATTAAAGCTTACAAACTTAACCCTACAAAATATTTGAATTTGAATGGCATGTTTTACTGTACCCTACAAGCTCAAGAGGCGTCCTAAAATCCTGAAATTGAAAAATACCAGGATTCCAACCTGCAACCCCTGTTTAGAAGCCAAGAGCTTTACCACTCAAGCCACCAGGCCTCTTCAATGACCAGATCATAAATCCTCTATTAGTACAACAATTGTCTTTTGTAATCAACACAAAAACACATTTGAGAAAAAAAAGTTTTAATTCTTTTGGATGTTATAAACAAGTCATTTTTTTTTTAACCAAATGAAAGACCTTGGAAAAAAATATGCAGTTTATTAGAACATACAAAAACAAAAAGGCCACAAAAGAAATGCATGCAAGGAAAACAAATGTCCTAAGACAGTTTATCATTTTGGAATAGGAATCATTGTGCCTAAGACAGTTTATCATTTCGGAATAGGAATCATTGTGCCTAAGACAGTTTATCATTTCGGAATAGGAATCATTGTGCCTAAGACAGTTTATCATTTCAGAATAGGAATCAATGTGTCTAAGACAGTTTATCATTTCGGAATAGGAATCATTGTGCCTAAAAAAAAAATTGACAATCTAAAGTAACCTTTGTAGAATGATGACAGGGGAAACAAATCTTACTATGTTCTAATGATATTAGGTAAAGAGCCTTTGATGGCTTAATAAAGAGTTCAAATTAACACAATAAGTTAACTAAAATGTATTGCTATCAAAGGGAGATTTTGATTTATATGTTTTGATTGTTCCTTCAGAATTGAAGATATTTACATCCTAGGCCAAACTTCCAGCAGGACAGCTGGCAGGGTTTGAACCCAGGTAGGCACCTGATTCCTTATTTTAATGTATATATATATATATAGTGTTTTTTTTTTGTGAAGGTACGCACCGGTACCGGCACCTTTTTCAATGTGGGGAAAAAATTAGTTATTTTCTTGTATTTTAACGTTTATTATAAATATATTAGTAGTTAAACGTTAGGCGATCCATCACTGAGTACTGCACCTATTTTTTAAAAATAAAAAATGCACTATATAAATATAAGGGAATGTAAATATAGAGGTTACCTTGAAATGAATTACAGCAAAAAATAATATATTCTTTTGCTGCAAACTCTTAAATATAAAGCAATGACTCATTTAAATAGACAATAGTCTTGTACACGTAAACATGGATGGAATGATGCTTATTTCAGCAGCATATATTTTAAGCTTTCATCACCAGCCATTGGTAACTTATTCCTATACATTTTATGACAATTTGATAAATGGTGAAAAACAAAGAAAACAAACTCTGCAAACTAATTATAATCAGCAAAAACAAATGAAAGATGTCTACATATGAGGTTAGAAAATGACATGCTCTGGCCTTGTTTGTTTTACATATTTCGGATGTTCCTTCAGAGTTGAAGATAGTTTACTTCCTAGTCCAAACCTCCCGCAGGACGACGGGAGGATGGGAGCGGGCAGGGTTTGAACCCTCGACCGTCGATAAATCCGAACGACAGTCCAGCGGGCAAACCGCACAACCAGGCAGCCTTTCCTGGAAACCATTTTTGTAAATTGTGTTAACTTGGTTCTGTAGGTCTTTATGACAAGCCATGACTGTGAATAATTCAATTAAATTTGAGGAATAATATGTGAGCATGGTTGGGAGTATGGAATACAAGAAACTTATGTTACACTTCATTATGTTATGAAATGTAACATTAAAAAAAATTGGCAATCCCATGGGTGAGTAAATTTGGTCAATATCATATCATAAATAACATTCATAATAAATATTACCCAAAAGACTTTTACAACTATACATCAAAAAATACACATGTAAGTCTTAAAAAAACAATTATAGACATAAATATTACAATCTTTAATATGATATAATGAAAAAGCATTATTATTATTTTTTTTTCATTACTTTTAATTAGCCCATCTTGCATGCTATAGCATGCTCAGTGAGCTGTGATTCCATCTCTTTTGTGGGCCTATGGGAGGAGGGAATATATGGGCTGCCTATGGGTACACAGATCAAGTCTGGATTTGAGCTTCAGACCCACATGATAGGTAGCCAAACAGTTTATGCCACTCATCCCATGGAATAAAAATGTACCTACAAAAGTTCTGATTTGAAAATGAGCCTCGTATTTCAAACATAACCTAAACTCAAGTGTTCTAAAATATATTTTTAATAAATAAAATTTGAATTTTTTACATAGTATTTTTTTATTTACATGAAATAGCTTTTTTTTCTTATACGAATAATCAAAACAATAGAAATGAACCTAAATGACATGCAAATGTTATTTTTACTGTAATCAAGACAGACTGCTCGAGTCATGCCAGAAGTGAAGCACAAGTAGGTAAATTATTTCCTCCTTTTCATTTATATGACTAAAGATTCATTCTGTTTTACTTATTTTTAGTACACATACAAGTTTAACTACTTTGGATAAGCTGATATTCTCTTATTGTGATGACAGTGAGATAAGATGGCAGCTTTGGCTAATTATTTATTTGCACGAATAAGTTATGCAATATATATACACAAGTGACATCCAGGTTTACACATAAAGGTAACATCCTTCCTTAGACAATAGTTAAACCTTTACTGATTTTACATATGGCATAAACCCATTTTTTTTTTGTAGACCTTCCGAACCAAAGAGCTCCGAAAGTTCGTCTATGTAACAGACCATCAGGTTGAGCAAGCTTAAGAGGGAAAACAAAGCTCTTTAGGCAAGAATTACAATTGACCAATTGATTTCTAGTTTAACAATTTAAATAATTAGGAATGTAAATAAATCAATCTATCTATCTATCTATATATAATGGATATATAAATAATTATAACTATATAATATAATCATGCAACTCAATATTTTTTTAACAATTGGTCAATACTACTGAAGTTTTCAGTGAAGTGTCTCTTTAATACTTCTCTGTAGGTCCAACCAGTTTTACAAGAGTGCCTAGAGGAACTATAACACTTTCTGCTGAACGTGAGAACCAGACAAAAAGGTTACAACTTGGGCCCCTGACAATCCTGACAGTCCAGCATCTCATCCACGTACTGCTCCACTTGCATGGTGGTCTCACTGATGTTGAACTTTTGTTGGATGGCAAATGATGCCAACTTAAGCACTTTGTGGGGGTCTGATTTTTTGTCTGAAATAAAAAGAAAACTGAATGTGTCATTTAGCTTTAAACCAAAAGATAGAAACGAAAGAAAGATAACTGATTTTCATAAGACATTTAAAATATACTAAATATATAAATATAATAAGACAAAATATGCAGACAATAGACGACCAAATTAATTTCATTAGAATCTGTGGCATCTGAAAGTCATGCTAAATTCTGCACTTTTCTCAACTGTTGAGTACCCCAAGACACACAACCAATATCTAACAAAAAAAAACAAAAGAATATCTAACAGAAAAAATTTATACAGTCCACAACACAGGTCCATTGGTCAAGCTGGTAACTCAGGAGCAAGTGGTGACTAAACACGGTCCACGTGCCCTTATATAAACTTCAAAAGGGGAATCACTCCTGTCTTTACAATTAATCAGAAATAGTTATTTCCCCATTATGTCACAGGCATAGACATATATAAATGTAGATTGGAAAAAGGAAATAACTTCATGTAACTTGAAAACATGTAAATCTATTGTTCTGAAAAGTTGCATGATCTTCAGTCTTAGAGATTGAACAAAACTACACTGCTGTATAATAAAGTACACAAAATTGCAAGTCACAAATTTTCGTTTCATAAAACTCTTTAAATGGCCAGTCTATATTTATTTATGTCTATGGTCATAGGCTGGATTTAAAAAATAGACCATTAAGACTACAGAGTGCATGCCACATAACAAGGTAGCCATCCTGATATGCCTAAGCATTGAATATTAGTTCAGACAGGTACAAAATTAGCAACTAGATCTTTAAAGAGAAGCCAGGGTATCAAGACCAATTAAAGTTTGGCAAACTGAAGATCAAAATAACACAAAATAAACAAACAAAATGAAGTTAAAATTTTTTTTTTACATTGTAGAACAACTGACCTATAGCGAGGTGAACAGAGAGAGCTATTTTATCCATTGTTAATGACCAGACTCTTAGGTTGTGAATATCTAGTACACCTTCGACCTGGAAGAAGGCTTGTCTGACTTCAGCAAAATTTATTCCTCGTGGAGTACCTGCACATAGAAAATGTTTAGCATAGATGCATCTTTAACTTTAGAAAAAAAAGACAAAATACATTTGTATACACATACACTAAGACTAGCAGTTACTCCAAAAACCAGACCAAACGAGTTCACAGTACTGTTGAAAATGCTTAAATGGAAGTAGTAAAGAACAGGTAATGAAAAATAATAAGTTAGAACTGCATTCAAAGGGGAATAACTAAATAAAAGGGTAATCCTACAAATTTACCCAAAACTCAAATGTAATTTATAGTCATGTATGTTAGAGATTTTTACTTTTTTCTCATCAAAGAATGTGGATATGTAGACATTGATGATGCCATTCTATATTATCTACACAAATAATGACATAAGTGATAATAGCAAGTGATAGTGACTGTATGTTATGAAATCAACAGAAGTGGTGGTCAGTAGTCTGAATAAATGGGTTCAGTGACTACAACTCTGTCCATATGCTTGCATGGGACAGAAAGAAAATTTTTACAAACCAGCAGCAGAACAAACTGTCTAGTGTGTGCATGACTAACTGACAAATATACAGTGCATGCATAAATAATTGTTAAATTAGACCTCAATTGATTGCAGTATGATGAAAGATGGATGAATGCCATAAGTCATTAATGGCTTGTTATGGTATGTGAAAAAGATCACAGCGCACAGATGATTTTTAATGATATATTCCAATTATTGGGACATAGCTGTCTTTGAAAAAAAAAAATGTTTCTGCAAAGAAAAAACAAACTATGAAGCAAAGTCAAATTAAGCAGAACTTTGATTAGTGTAAGTTTACAGCAGGATTTCAGTGTATTTAGTGATTCAAAATCTAAATTTTGTCACTAATTTGCTTAACTCATCACAAGGAGCATCTAAACAATTTATAAACTTATAAAACCTACTGAGAAGGAAGTCTACTATAAGCTACTAACATTTTGTTTTTATAATACATATAGACATAATCTTCCAAGCTTAATAAACTAAGGTGCTAATGGCTGCCTGGTCGTACAGTTTGCACGCTGGACTGTCGTTCAGATTTATCGATGGTTCAAATCCTGCCCGCTCCCATCCCCCCTGGTCCTGCGGGAGGTTTGGACTAGAAAGTAAACTATCTTCAACTCTGAAGGAACATCCAAAACATGTAAAACATTTTACAAATTTTACAAACATTTTTACCCAGTGGGGTTTGAAACAAGACTCACCTTCCATTAGAACAACAATAATATCCTTCATGATAGTGAGAGTAGTCACCAGGACAAATAGTGAAAACATGAATGTACAGATTGGGTCAGCTATCTTCCATTCAGGCTAAACCAAAACAAACAAAAATATAAAAGTATAGAAATCATTAAATAATATACATACATGCACAGTCAAATACAATTAACCTAATCATATAATGGCCTGATCCTTTCAGTCCCAAATAAACAGTCCATTGGATAAACTTGATTGGACTGGAATTGTTTCAGCACCTTATGATCAGGTCTGAATAAGCAACTGGTGGATTTGATTTTGATAACATTTAGATGAATAAATAAAACGATAGTAGTTCTTCACTAAATACTTTTCATTCTTGAAATTTGTAGCCCATAAAATCCCCCCCACCCCTTTTACAAACAACTCTATGCTTTGGTGTCTCTTCCCTATCTAAATGTAGATCTAAAAACATTTTCTTTCACACTTAGTGCACACAAACACATTTGTTCATCTATTTTATAGTTTTAACACATTTTTCCATTCTCAGCTAAAAAAGTTTAAAATTTAATAAAATAATAAATCCTATTTTTTATATAAAAAAGGGAAAAAAAATAAAACCTTGATATCTATAACAATCTCTTACTTTTTAGAGTTGTTTTTAAAATGGACACAAAGAATTGTACCTTGTAATAGATGATAAATGCTGCCACTAAGACTCCTACACTTTGCAGGAGATCTCCAATGACATGGATAAAGGCTGCTTTCACGTTGATGTTGCTTTCTCTGCTGTGATGCTTCTGTTCCTGGTTCTTAATCAATTGTGACTTTTCATTGCCAGCAACATTGATGTGTTCACCCTTTTCAACGTCTATGCTGCCATAATTTTTGTTCTCATGTGGAGCAGCAGAAGTCTGGGAAGGAACAGGGCCCTGGAACACTTCAGGAGAATCATCGGACTGAGCTGCCAGATTGTCACGCCCATGGATGCCGTTGTGGCTGTGACTTTGGGCGCAGTCACCATTCTCAGTTCCATGACTGTGATTTTCAGCCCCATGGCTGTGACCTGCAGATGCATGGACTCCATTGCTGTGGCTGTCTCTTCCACTATGGCTATGACCTCCATCATGGCTATGACCCCCTCCACCATGGCTATGACCGCCTCCACCATGGTTATGACCTCCTCCACCATGGCTATGAGAATGTTGATGCAGAGTTGTACCTAGTCTGTAAAGAAACATAACCACTGAAATTATAATTTAAATAGTTAATAGAGCAAAAGTTTAGTTTTTGATAAGTATACATAATCATGCTTGCTATTTCCCAACATCTAGGCCCTACTTTTTAAGGCTAAGGCTACCCATCTATGAAACATACAGAAACCATGACACCAACTTAGAAATTCTTTGCCAAACAGGAAACTTAAAGTTGTGATTTAAATCTGCCAGAAGTGTGACATGTCCTTAGACAAAATAAAATGCCTTTCCCAAAGATGACAATAACATGAATGCCAAAACTAGGAAAATGTAAACAAGGATGTCCTAGTATAACAAGGTGTTATGCCTTCAAGGAGCACCTAAAAGCAAAGGATACCATTTAGGATGAGGCAACAAACATCGTCTGAGGCTTATCTCTTTGGAGACAGCTCTTCGCAGAGCAATGTGGAAGGATCTAAATCTAAGTAGTTTCTAAGTCTGACTTCATGAACATGCACCATTTGTTTTTCGCATAAAGCTTTTGGGCCTAACAATGTAGAAAATTGACATATTAACATACTTAGGATCAAACATAACCTGGAAAGGTGGGCTATCACGAAAGAGAGAGAGAGAGAGAGAGAGAGAAAGGAAGGGAGAGAGAGAAACATCATCTGATCTCTTTCATTATGGTCAAACTAAGGGGAATCAGCCAAAACACACTCCAAGCTTTCCACAAAAAATATGATACAAGACGAATTCAGGTATTTAAGAATAAATAATTTAGAAAAATACTAAGTATAAAATACTAAAAGAAGAAAATATGTCATAAGATACTGGTAAAGATTTTTAGAAATGATGAAAGCTGTAAAACATACTGAGAACAACCTCTAAAAAAAATTAAATTAGACTCATACTCACACAATATTGAAAAAAACTCCTGTACCAGCAGTGATCAGCATAATTGTTGCATTTATTTCATAAGTATCATCTATTATACGCTGGACAGCTGAGTAGACCAAAATTCCAGTAAGAACCCACAACATCAAGATAGAGACAAAAGCACCAAGAATTTCTGTACAGATTAAAAAAATAAAATAAAAAAGTACAATAAGTTAGAGTTTTAACGACCCTAATATTAAAAAGAGAATACACATTAAGTGAAAAGAAAGGCCTACATTGTACTTTATGATAATCATAATTTGTTTGTGTATGCTACCATGCACAGATTTTAATATTTAAATGTGATTGTGTCAGTGCAGAAATACACTTATTATAATCTCATAAGCATTTCCATTTCTGTTGCTTAAAACTGCTTCTTTAATGACAGCCAAGTCTGTTGAAAAATTTAATTTTTACCAGTACAACTAAATCATTTCATGTGCTATTACAAAGTGTGGGTTTTGCAGTGGTGTGAACATATATACTTAGATCAGAATGACACTGATGATAGTGCATTTCCTTGAAGTAAAAGAAGTTATTTCTCAACAGTTACTATTCTAGTCTTGATGAGTCTCAGTCTCAATTTTAATAAGTAATGAATTTCGGGTGTTCTGATCACATCATAAAATCTCTCACAGTGTTCATACTGATATCAGGAATTATATATCATTCTAATATCTTGAAGACCAAAAAAAAAAACAACAAAAAAAAAAAAAAAATTACAATCACAGTTTCCTACTCTAGAACAATTAATTTTTTATTTATAATTTTCCATTAAAAAAAAATTTGGTTTCGGTTTTTATTATCATAGTATTTATCAGTTGCAAATAATTGGCATACATTGTAGTTCAGTTAATAGGATATAGATAGTTTTATAGACAATATATTGTTATTTTACATAAAGTGGGCTACTTAAGAGTTTTCCTTCATAACAGCAATGATTGTTTTACTGTCCTAAGACAAGAAGTAAAAGTAAATAAATGTTCTCCTTTCAGGCCTTAAATTCTATGGGGGTAGATCATGTCAACCTCATCTTTTTCTATGTTTGACGGTTAAGAGGGTGTCATGGACAGGATAAGGACAAGGACCAACCACCTTTACTTTGTCAGGTACTCAGTAGAGTTGGGTGGACTCAAGAGACACACTAAAAATCTCAAAAGTTTGTCAGGTACTCAGTAGAGTTGGGTGGACTCAAGATACACATTAAAAATCCCAAAGTTTGTCAGGTACTCAGTAGAGTTGGGTGGACTCAAGAGACACACTAAAAATCCCAAAAGTTTGTCAGGTACTCAGTAGAGTTGGGTGGACTCAAGAGACACATTAAAAATCCCAAAGTTTGTCAGGTACTCAGTAGAGTTGGGTGGACTCAAGAGACACACTAAAAATCCCAAAGTTTGTCAGGTACTCAGTGGAGTTGGGTGGACTCAAGAGACACACTAAAAATCCCAAAGTTTGTCAGGTACTCAGTAGAGTTGGGTGGACTCAAGACACACACTAAAAATCCCAAAGTTTGTCAGGTACTCAGTAGAGTTGGGTGGACTCAAGAGACACACTAAAAATCCCAAAGTTTGTCAGGTACTCAGTAGAGTTGGATAGACTCAAAGAGACACACTAAAAATCCCAAAGTTTGTCAGGTACTCAGTAGAGTTGGGTGGACTCAAGAGACACACTAAAAATCCCAAAGTTTGTCAGGTACTCAGTAGAGTTGGATAGACTCAAAAGACACACTAAAAATCCCAAAGTTTGTCAGGTACTCAGTAGAGTTGGGTGGACTCAAAGAGACACAATAAAAATCCCAAAAGTTTGTCAGGTACTCAGTAGAGTTGGGTGGACTCAAGAGACACACTAAAAATCCCAAAAGTTTGTCAGGTACTCAGTAGAGTTGGATGGACTCAAGAGACACACTAAAAATCCCAAAAGTTTGTCAGGTACTCAGTAGAGTTGGGTGGACTCAAGAGACACACTAAAAATCCCAAAGTTTGTCAGGTACTCAGTAGAGTTGGGTGGACTCAAAGAGGCACACTAAAAATCCCAAAAGTTTGTCAGGTACTCAGTAGAGTTGGGTGGACTCAAGAGACACACTAAAAATCCCAAAGTTTGTCAGGTACTCAGTAGAGTTGGGTGGACTCAAAGAGACACACTAAAAATCCCAAAAGTTTGTCAGGTACTCAGTAGAGTTGGGTGGACTCAAGAGACACACTAAAAATCCCAAAAGTTTTTCAGGTACTCAGTAGAGTTGGGTGGACTCAAGAGACACACTAAAAATCCCAAAAGTTTGTCAGGTACTCAGTAGAGTTGGATGGACTCAAGAGACACACTAAAAATCCCAAAAGTTTGTCAGGTACTCAGTAGAGTTGGGTGGACTCAAGAGACACACTAAAAATCTCAAAGTTTGTCAGGTACTCAGTAGAGTTGGGTGGACTCAAGAGACACACTAAAAATCCCAAAAGTTTGTCAGGTACTCAGTAGAGTTGGGTGGACTCAAAGAGACACACTAAAAATCCCAAAAGTTTGTCAGGTACTCAGTAGAGTTGGGTGGACTCAAAGAGACACACTAAAAATCCCAAAGTTTGTCAGGTACTCAGTAGAGTTGGATGGACTCAAAGAGACACACTAAAAATCCCAAAGTTTGTCAGGTACTCAGTAGAGTTGGGTGGACTCAAAAGACACACTAAAAATCCCAAAGTTTGTCAGGTACTCAGTAGAGTTGGGTGGACTCAAAGAGACACACTAAAAATCCCAAAAGTTTGTCAGGTACTCAGTAGAGTTGGATGGACTCAAAGAGACACACTAAAAATCCCAAAGTTTGTCAGGTACTCAGTAGAGTTGGGTGGACTCAAGAGACACACTAAAAATCCCAAAAGTTTTTCAGGTACTCAGTAGAGTTGGGTGGACTCAAGAGACACATTAAAAATCCCAAAAGTTTGTCAGGTACTCAGTAGAGTTGGATGGACTCAAGAGACACACTAAAAATCCCAAAAGTTTGTCAGGTACTCAGTAGAGTTGGATGGACTCAAGAGACACACTAAAAATCCCAAAAGTTTGTCAGGTACTCAGTAGAGTTGGGTGGACTCAAGAGACACACTAAAAATCCCAAAAGTTTGTCAGGTACTCAGTAGAGTTGGGTGGACTCAAAGAGACACACTAAAAATCCCAAAAGTTTGTCAGGTACTCAGTAGAGTTGGGTGGACTCAAAGAGACACACTAAAAATCCCAAAGTTTGTCAGGTACTCAGTAGAGTTGGATGGACTCAAAGAGACACACTAAAAATCCCAAAGTTTGTCAGGTACTCAGTAGAGTTGGGTGGACTCAAAAGACACACTAAAAATCCCAAAGTTTGTCAGGTACTCAGTAGAGTTGGGTGGACTCAAAGAGACACACTAAAAATCCCAAAAGTTTGTCAGGTACTCAGTAGAGTTGGATGGACTCAAAGAGACACACTAAAAATCCCAAAGTTTGTCAGGTACTCAGTAGAGTTGGGTGGACTCAAGAGACACACTAAAAATCCCAAAAGTTTTTCAGGTACTCAGTAGAGTTGGGTGGACTCAAGAGACACATTAAAAATCCCAAAAGTTTGTCAGGTACTCAGTAGAGTTGGATGGACTCAAGAGACACACTAAAAATCCCAAAAGTTTGTCAGGTACTCAGTAGAGTTGGGTGGACTCAAGAGAC
Source organism: Biomphalaria glabrata (assembly GCF_947242115.1). Classification (NCBI taxonomy): domain Eukaryota; kingdom Metazoa; phylum Mollusca; class Gastropoda; family Planorbidae; genus Biomphalaria; species Biomphalaria glabrata. Next base: position 9,153,203 of record NC_074727.1, read on the forward strand.
ACACTAAAAATCCCAAAAGTTTTTCAGGTACTCAGTAGAGTTGGGTGGACTCAAGAGACACATTAAAAATCCCAAAAGTTTGTCAGGTACTCAGTAGAGTTGGATGGACTCAAGAGACACACTAAAAATCCCAAAAGTTTGTCAGGTACTCAGTAGAGTTGGGTGGACTCAAGAGACACACTAAAAATCCCAAAAGTTTGTCAGGTACTCAGTAGAGTTGGGTGGACTCAAGAGACACACTAAAAATCTCAAAGTTTGTCAGGTACTCAGTAGAGTTGGATGGACTCAAAGAGACACACTAAAAATCCAAAAGTTTGTCAGGTACTCAGTAGAGTTGGGTGGACTCAAAAGACACACTAAAAATCCCAAAGTTTGTCAGGTACTCAGTGGAGTTGGGTGGACTCAAGAGACACACTAAAAATCCCAAAGTTCAAAATCCCATACTTCACCAAGATTCAAAATCAAGACCCCTCAGTTTGGAAGCCAAGCATTTTACATTCAGTCATTACCTCCCTGTAACAAGAATAGGTCAAGTTCAAATTGAAGCTACTTTAGTTTAGATATATTACCAATTCTGTACCAGCCAAAACTTAGTTTCTTGGTAGCTGGTCTATGAGCCAAGTAGAGGGCCATTAGACTGATCATGAAACTGGCAAAGTCGGTCAACAAGTGGGCAGCATCTGAGATAATGGCTAAACTGTGGGCCAGCAGTCCACCTAAAATATCAATTAGTGAACTCTTTATACATAAAATTTTTACAATTCATTTCAAGCATACTAATGAAGTACTATGAAATAGTTATCTAGTGAATATTTCACAAAACTGGAGGAAAAAAAAACAACAAAAAAACAGATATTTTCTATAGAATAATGTCAGTTATATTCATATTTAAACAAAGACAAATCTGGTTAATTGAACCACGTTGGCTTAGCTGCTTATTGAGACGAAAGAACCTAAACAGTCTTGAAACATTCAAAATGTTCATGTAATCAGACAAGCCTGATAGTAGGACCAACATGATTATGTTCAGAAGAGGTCCCAATTAATCAGCATTGACTATATATTATATATATACTGATGTATGCAAACGCAACATGAGGCTTTTTAAAATTGACACAGTTGGGAAAAAGAGGCACTGGATAAATACACATGGAGAGCAAGCATAAAGAATGGGTCCTGGATTGCAGATGGTGTACATGATAGAAGTAGAAAAAAAAAGAGTGAAAGTGCAACATTCCCAGATGCCCAACCTGTGACTGCAGCTGTGCAGCAAGGATTGGCCTCATTAGTTACGAGAAGTTGAAATATATATATATATATATATATATATATATATATATATATATATATATATATATATATATATATATATATATGATATATATATTGACCATATTGTGTAACAGCAATGAATGGTACTTACCCACCATCTCTCCAGTCATAAACACCAGGCATAGTATACTTGCTACAATTAACTTTGTTCTAGCCTTCTTGTCAAACCCAGACTTCTTCAACTGTGAGTGGCAGTGACTGTCAGCTAATTCAAGAGGAAAACCATTTTTATTCCTATAAATAATATTATGAAACATCTGCACTTTAAATAAATCTTTCTATACAAAAGGGACATTTCTATACAGATGAAAATCATCCTAATAGGTCAAAACTAATTGTGCACATTTTACTTATTCCTTCATGAAATTTGAGAAGCAAAAAAATTTTTTTTTTCAGGTTTATTTCTTTGATGCATATCTAAAGTCAACAAATATTTATAATTTTCAATGAATCATTTTATTTTAAATTTAGGGGCAAGGTATAAGTAATCAATGTCCAGTTCTGGGTTTGGGGTAGAAGCTTAAAAATCACCATTGAAATTCCAAAGTCTATCTGCCTTAAATAGGAAAAAGTTCCTGTTTATTATGGCTGAAGTTAAAAAAGATTTTATTCTTTGTACTGTTTATTTGTTACCCAGAAAAAAAATTGTATTGACTTAAATATGTTGTAGAAATATTGTAAATGTTCTTTAGTATTAAAAATAATGTTGAAATATTACTTACTTAGTTCAGAGGCCTCTCCTTCACTGTAAAAAAAATAAAATATTTTGAAAAAGGAATGTAATGATAAAACTAATCTGTATCAAAATTTTTTTCGTATCAAGATGAGAAAAAATAAATATATAAATATAAGGCATATGAAGTACAAAATCTTGTCTAAAAAAATTTTTTTTTGCTTTGATGAAGTCTAGAGACTACCTTGTGTATCAAATGAACTTTCTCATTGCAGACTTAAATTTTTAAACTCTTCAAATATTTTTTGTTTGTTTCATACAAGATTGTTATGCTTACTACAATGTTAGTATTCTTAGTGATAGTCTAGCAAGTGGCAGCAAACAAAACCCATCAATCTCTCTTTAGCTTTCCATTGTGTAAAGTCTGACAATGGTGTTTCTATATTTAAAAATAATGAATGTTCTATTGTGTTGTCTTGCTCCTATAGAAAGCTGAGTGCAATGTGTTCCATTTTCTTTTTAGGGAACATAGGATCAAGAGTTGTGGGAAAAGTTTTAAATCCTGAAATAAAAAGTTTCTAGTCTCCTTCATAATTCAAACTCAAGCCCCCTCAGGAACACAAGTGAATTAAGCCACCTTCGAAATAGTGGTCCAATAGGGAACTGGAGGCGTCTTCATTATCTGTTAGGAAGGATTTCTAAAATAGCGTACAGGCGTAGACTGGGAGCTCTGCACCCCACTGCCTTTTTCCTCAATGGACCACTACTATGATTGCCATGGGGAGCTGGAATTACCTCAGGGACTATGCCACAACACAAACCCCCCCCTTCTATTGATTTCCCACAAATTATTATAAGTAAACTTAATTTTTTAGTTGGCAAATTAAAGGACTAGCTTTAAAGTATTAGATTTTAACTATAAGATAAGTATTCATGAGCAGCCTTTGAGTATAGTCAGGAATACCTGTGTTCTCAGAGCATTAAGAATTCAGATCAAGAGGCTGCCTATGGATATAGCCCCCCCAAAAAGTACTATGAACACAAAGTACTATGAACACAAAGTACTATGAACACAACCTCTACGACTATAAAAAGAGACATAAAGAGTACTAGCACTGAAATTGTATACACGGAGGAAGATCATAATGGCCTAACTATCCACTTGCCTAGCTTAAACTTTCTAGACACTGACTAGAACATTTCTTTGTCAACATTCATGTCCTAATCTGTTTCTCAATGCTTTTGTTTTCCCCCCATATTGCAGATCATTTATTGCCCAAACCCAACACGTTAAATATCAGACCACAGGCCATAGGTGATCGGAAGTCCTTTTTTGAGATGCCCTATAAAACCCAATAAAGTTGAATATAGGATAACATTTTGTTTTTTTTTCTGTGTAGTACTTGAGGCATGTCTCCGCATTTGTCTATTGTACACAGTAAAAGATGGAAACTCAGAAAAGTGGAGGATGATAAAGACTTATGACAGACGAGAAGACAAGAGAAAGGTTTAGAACAACCTTTAAGATAAAAATTTAAAGAGCTTCAATTGGCCTAAATATTTGCAAAAGGACCACGGCCTATTTCTAGGTCTTTGACACGTTAGTACTGAGCGTAAAACTATTGTATGGCTAGTCTACCTCTGGTCGTGTGCCCCCGAAGTCTGCAGGATGTACGTGACTCTCCTCTTCTCTCCCTCTAGCACCGTCTCCGTCTTCTCAAAGATTTCTCCTCGGGACGGCCTGAACGAGTTCTTCTTGCCGACGGCTTTGAAGCTACTGCTGAACGACTCGGCCAGGTCAAGCACGTCTGTTCCAGCGGTGTTGGACATGTTTTCTTGTTTTGCTTTTCTCCTCTCAAACTAGAGGCACAATTACGCAGGGCTCCTGGTCGGAATTAGATTTTTTTTTAAAGTTTGTCCGTACTAACACAATAATGGTTGCCTGGCAACGGTCGAGAACAAATGCTACACTATATACACCGTTGCTAAATATCCACGTCAAGTAGACCTACATCTGGAAGATCTAGGACCTGTTCTAGAATAGGGTTAACCCTATTAACCCTAACTTAAAATCTAGTCTGCACACACTAGTAAAATAAAAAATATTTAAAATACTTATGTATAGATCTAGTATGATTTCATATTAAGATGTGTAGTCACGTGAAACTAAAACAATCCCAGGCCTTGTAAAACAAAGTAGATTAAGATCTATGTCCTAAATATTGTAAGAATACACTTGTCACTATTCGATCTGTTAATTTAAGTAAAGCACCGTTCGAGAGTCTGTGTAATCTTCCTATATTGGACTTATAACACGCCTGTCGTTGATAAGAGAAAATGGTCGTACTATACTAAAACAACACACATCAAGGAATAATTAATGTGTTAAAAATCCAACACCACAAGAAATCCACATTGAATCTATGAAGATCTTGGAAAACAATTTCCTGAGGAGTTTTGTATAATCCGTTTCTTTGGCGTAAGGAAACTTTAAAAGTTTTAGGTTTTAGCCTCGTCCCAAGCAACTGGGACTGACACGTAGATCTATTTATAGGCTAACATGCCTCGCACGAGCTTCAGTTTTTGCACATTGATATTGCTAGATCCAAGCGATCAGTTCCAGGGCTGAGTGCAAAAGCGAGACGATGACATGGTCAAAAAGTCATTCTTTTCTAGGCTATCGGTCGAGGTCGGTCAAGCCGAGTGCAAACATTGTGACTACACAAATTGGATGTTATTACACCTGGTTTGACCTATTCGGTTTCTATCAGCGGGCGTGTGCACAGGAACTTCAGGGGAGAAAAAAAACAACAATACAAACGTCATAGCGAACAAACACCCCCCCATCCTCTTGTAGAAATACCTAAATTTTAGGGACCTTAACAGGGATGTGGGGGCCCGGGGCCTATTGGCGTAATATTTAATGTAAAAACAAATTTCGGACACTGTGGCTCCATCCAGCCCGCCCAAACGTATCGGCACAAGTGTAGTAAATCCCCCCCCCCTTTTTTTTTCCTCTTCCAAACAGAAAAAAAAAAAGGTTTAAAAATGTCATGACCGACTGACTACACGTAGCCTACTAAAGTTCTAGGTTAGCCTTACACTGACCAGTCTGTTAGAATCAGTCGGACACACGATCTATTAACTTTTTGGGACAGCACAGGGTAGAGGCGTGTATGAAAATATTACTTTTTTTCCCTCGAGTTGGTTATCCTAATGCTTTTAGATCTAAGTAACTGTAGGCCTACTAGTGACTATCATAGCTCTGGATTACGCCGTCACTAAGCCTAACAGCCACTGTAACAATGAAGCAATGCGATTGTTAGATCTAAATTCGCTTTCAGTATTGTTGAGGGAAGTGGTGCATGCCTAACCTAAAAACAAAATCTCCAAGAGCCCCGTTTGTTTGTTTATAAGACGTCAAGAATTTACCATAAAATTTATTACATATACATGTTTCGAAGCATTTCAATAAAAAATAGTAAAATGTTTACAATCACAACTTTTTACGCTAAATTTAAATAAGTCAATAACTCAAATTTGAAAAATCACCCGAGTTTATAGGAGTTTCCCTTAAAGACAGGAAAAAATTATTTAAAAAAACAACAACAACAACAAACAAACAAAAACAAAAACGTAATGCTGAGATATGAAAATGACCACTGCGTTTCCTTTTTTCATAAACACAATTCACCGACCTATATAATTGTTTACTCGTTTATCCGTTTTTAATATCAACAGCAGACGACTTAACTTCTGCCAGCGAGTTTCAAGGAGAGTCCCGTACCACTTGTACATGCCTAGTGCCTAATGAGAAACAGCCGTAGAAATCTTTTATTGTCATATTAAAAATGATACGATATTTTACACTTTGATCACCGACCACTGCATAAAAAAGCCTCGGTACACTATAATTTTAGAGCCGCTGGATAAGTTTTAGTACAGCTATGATAGAAAAGAATGGTGATATTAGTCACTTTCCTTCGCATTGTGAATAAGAAATGTAATGAAGAATTCTCAGAAACTGGACAGCCCTGTGATGTTTTGCAAGAATCTCAAACTATCATGCAAAGAACAAGGCAAAAGAGGGAGGGGCGTAAAAACGGGAATAAATTGGGCTTTGTAATAAGGGGCAGAAAATAGCACTGGTCCTCAGAACACGTTTTCTGTCCCACTAGTCCAGGAGACCATGGTACAGAACATTCTCTCTCGCTAACGAAGTGTTAATGTACACTTTAAACCAAAGTTCTCTTTCAATGTCCACTGTGCCGACTGAGTGTCAACGACTTCGATTGGTCAAATGTAAATTATGGAATATGCACACGTGAGTTCAAATACCCCTCTCGAAGTCACTGAACCAACATTTAGTGATGAAAAACTGCAAGAAGAGTTCAGAGCATTGACCCAAATACTCAACCTGAAGTGAAAGCCAAGTCTTAGGCTTGGCCATCTTTTAATATTGTTAGTACTGGACAGTGGTGTCACGTGGGAACTTTCTAAAATGTCATATATATGATATTGTCTAAAGAGAAATGTAGGCGGATGGACACACAAGCAACGAAAAAGGCGACCAACAAACGTAGTGAGAAAAGAACATTTACATGTGTCCCCCATGTTAGTCGTAATGGGGAAAAAAAAGACGCGGGTAAGTTGGGGTGGGGTGGTATAATGTTTAAGATTTAATTAGTAAAATATTTTAAAATGACAAGCGGCAATTCATTTAGAATGCTAGCAGCTAAGAATGAACACATTTCGTGCAGAGAACAAGTGCTTTTCAAATACAGTAGAGCATAACCCGAATTAGGTCTCAATCAGTAATTAAATTAAGATTTTCTTGCTGTTGTTTTATCGATTCTGGATTGCAGAAGTAGAAAGAAGGGTGAAAGTGCAACAGCGCCTGGTGATTCCTTGATACACGGCTGCGGTCACTCGGCGTTCCAGTACCACCTCATCGTGGTCGCCGAGTGAATACTGTGACAAGTCGGATTAAAGTATTGGCCGTTTTGGGTGTCTAGGGGATTTTATAGTTTGAGAATCCTTACTTGCACATATAAACTACAAGCACAGCGTTATAATGCGGGCAACAAACACTATATTTAGATGTAAACTTATGTACAGTTTATTATACAAAATAAGATAATGAAAGGTGAAATGCTGTACAGTTGCTAGTACGGGATCTAGCGTATTTACATATATAGGACTATCATCATCAGATATTAGAACCAAATGGTCTGAGTGTCATTAGGCGGGTTGCTTAGCTTTTGGTCCGGTGCTGCACTGGTGAGACTGGTGTGGCTGATACTGATGCTGTCTGCTGGTGGGCTGGCGTAGTGGATCCAGGCTCCGTGTGCCGTCCAACTTGTATGGTTGCAGAGCTGAGCTGCGTCTACCAATCAGTTAAGCCAGTGACGAGTCTGTGGCTAGCGTTGTTACTTTTGAAGGATGAGTAGGTCTGATGTCTACAGATCTGGTGCCAGCAAATCTGCTATCAGCTTTAGGTTGCTAAGATTTCAGGTGGAAGTAGTCTATAGATAAAAGCTGCAACGATATGATGTGATAATCGGCTTAGCCATAATGATAACACTGGGTGGTAGATGTCTTTCCGTGAAGGACATCTTCAGTCTTATGTAGAGAAACTATAAGCTAGTTTCTTAAATATCAAAGGGAACTAACAAATGAATAAAGTGTCCCATCAAGGGAGATAACAATAATAATGGGGACTCCCGTAAAGGGAAATAACAAACAGTAGTAAGTGACATATGATAAGTAATACAGGTGACGTTCACCAATCACGGTGAGTGGCAAGTACATACATCTCTTAGATAAATGAGATGACAGGGGAAGGAGAGATCAACGTCTGATACTCGCCCATGTTCCCACATAAGTAAACATAGAGCATAAGTAGATACATACTCAGTAATAAGACATGTTTACAGAAATGCTTTGATAACTCCCTGCCAAGGAATTAATCAATGATAGTATATTAAAAGCTCGTGCCGAGCGCTAATATATCAGAGTTAAATTAATAATAGTTAAAGAGCTAAATACATCTGGTAAGAATTGTTAATAAACTCTAGTCCAGCTGGTTTGAACATTTAGCCACAAAAGTCATGATATAAAATATAAGTATACAGTAATCTACTTACATTATCCATGATAAGAATGCACAAATAGGTACACAAATAATGTAATAATAAATGCACAAAAATATATATACATTACTAAGTAAAATGGTTCTCAAGCACGTTACTAAGTTACATACCACCAATCCAAAGTGAAATAAGGGAATGAAAATAGTCTAGAGCTCAAGCAAGAGATAGATGTGCTCCCTGTGGGCTCTCCAGCGTGAATGAGATCGAACGATGAAGTTTGTCCATATACACGTGGATAGAGAGGGGGGGGGGAGTGAGTGACGGGAGATAGGAGCAAATGTGGTCTAGACTATTTGACGTCTTTGACAAAGGGGTCCACGCTTGACCGTGACGAGAGTTTCCGGGAGATAGACATTGCGCGAAGGCGCGAGTTGAAAGTCCAGGAAATCAGCCCAGGTGGTCAGGTGGATTATGAAGGGGAGATTATCAGAGCTCGGCATATCAAAGGAAGATTATACCTTGATAAAGCTAGTGCTAGATGAACAGCGTTGCCCGAGGCGTTAAGTTGAATGGGTACTTTGAAGTGACCAGCCGCTCCCGAAAAAGGGGGAGGGGGGTCAACGGATGTTTGCCACGATAGATGGAGGGAGTGTATTCTTGTCAAGAGTCTAGTGTGACACCTGTCAAGGTGGGGATAGTAAAATGTGACATCGATGCCAAAGGGGGATGGGGTTGGATTGAAGGGGTGGTGGTTGTGTTTTTAGCGCTTAAACGCTAAATTAGAGCAATTGATGATTAATAGCGAGTAAATAAATTAATTAAATGCTTAGACCTGAGTGATACCTCGAGTGAGCTAAAACGGTTCGTCACAACCCTCCCCGCGTAAGATAGGTCTTGGTTAAAAGATCTATAAAGTGCTCACGTTGGTATCGCTCAAGTTTCGTCTACTGTCGGTCGTAGCATTTAAGAAAACTTTCCCAGTAGTTAAGAGGTTGCCAAGGTCCAGAGGGGTGTCCGTCCTAAGGGTCCGCTGTCGCCTATGTTCTGTCCGCAGGCGGATTGCCACGTGGAAGGGGCAATTCTGGAAACCTGGGGTAATAGGCCGGGTTGATAGGATTGGGTACATCTCCTTCTTGGGGCAGACCAGTAAGTGGGATAAGTGTTATGGCGGAGTGCCCAATGCGCGTACGTTGGACGGGGCTTATCTCTAAAGCCATAGTGAGGCGTTTCTTCGTGAGTGCGATTGATCGGCTTACCTCTAATTTTCCTGACACGGTCAATGTCAGGGAAGAGTGGCCTTATAGGGGGTGTGGAGCTGTGATGAGGCCCACTTTCACGAGAGTGAAAGTTCACTTTCTTCTGTGACTTCCTGGCAGGATCAGTGCCAGGCATTAGTGGTTTGATAGCTGAAGAGCGGGAGTTACAAGAACTCTCACGAGTGCAGGTATTTCGCTTACCTCGTGACTTCCTAGCAGTGCCAGTGCCAGGGTGGCGCGGCTTGAGCTTGGCTGAAGAGCCAGTAAAGGGTTTGTTAGAGTGGCGACCAGGGCTTCCAACCAGCTGGTTGCTGCCACGTTTCTGCTTTGTCATTCTACCGACAGGCAGAGAGAAGTATGGTTTATTGACAACTCCTAGAGGTATGTACCTGGAGCCTAGAACAAAGTCGTATACTGGCGAGTCCATGACTACTGCATCAATGGTGCCATGTACATACTTGCATTCTACGTGGACCCGAGCGATAGGATACACCTTCGGAGGAATGCCACGGTCTAGAGATTGAACCGTCACTGATCCACCAGTGAGATCCGATGGGTCGACCAGTGCTTTGCTGATGACAGAGCTCACCTCACATCCGGAATCGAATAGTGCCTGGACAGGAGATCCGTTAATCAGAATAATCTCTACCCCAGGGGGTGATACGATGGGGTGAGGCGGTATCGGTTGGGTAAGGTCACAAGCAGTGGGTTCAGGGGCCACGGTCAGCGCTGATATGACGTAATAGTCCTCCTCTTCCTCATCAAGAGGCGATGGCTGATTATGCAAAGAGGGTTCAGGGAGCTCAGTCATGGCTGACACAGTACGTGGGGCCTGATGCTGTCGATTGGGCCTGTGATCACTCGTGCTGTTCCGGTCACGGTGATGGTTATTGGTCTGGCCATGTCGAGGCGGGTGGCTTCGTCTGTCGTAGCTAGTAGGCGTGGCTGGTCGTTGGATTGGTGCTTTTTGGTGATGAGGTTTAGTAAAAGGAGAGGGTTGGCTAGAAGGAGCGTGTTTGTTGGAAGAAGTGGGCTGGTCCTCTGGTTTGTCCGAGGCTGAGGTCTTGCTTTTGATGTCCTTAACGTCTTTGCGGGCAGTCGCGTACCGGTCTGCAGCTGAAGCTATGTCGGCTGGTGTAGCGGCTTGCTGCTCCCTTACAAAGATTTTGACCTCGTTAGGCATGCACTCTAGCAACTGCTCTGCGAGTATGAGGCTCACTAGGCCGTCCAAAGTCTCTGGCAGTTCGCTAAGAGTGTGCCACCTCTTCAGGTATTTGTCCAACCTGTCGCAGAGATTACCGTAGGTCTCTCGGCGCTCTAGGCGGGATGTCCTGAATTTCTTTTGGTAAGCCTCGGCAGTCAGCTCGAATTGGACGAGTAGCGCCTGTTTGAGGGCTGCGTAGTCTTCTCGCTGGCCGGAGGAGAGTTTAGAGTATACTTCATAGGCTTTGCCTCGGAGGCATTGGGATAGCCGGAAGCACCATTTCTCCTCTGGTAGACCGTAGTAGCTCGCAACTTCTTCGAAGCGGACAAGATAAACTTCGATGTTTTCTGTCTTGTCGTCGAAGTGCTCCATTGGCATGTGGGGTAGGCCGTTTGAGGAACTTTGCTGGGAGGCAGGGCTAGCCGGGCGAGATCCGGAGGAAGCTTGACTGGCGGTTCCGTTCTCTTTCTCCGCGGTTATCCTTTCTCTCTCAGTTATTTGTTTTTCCCTTTCTCGCGCCGTGATTTCCTTTTCTTTAGCTATAGCTATAGCTATAGCTACTTCAGCTTCCCTTTTCTCTCTTTCCATAGCTATTTCATGTTCCCTGTTCTTCTCCTTCTCCAATTCTGCCCTCACATATTCTTTCTGCTTTGCCTCATCGTCATATATGACGGCCGCGAGTTCTCTGAGTTCAGCTATTTTTTGTTTCATGTCAGAGTCCGCTTTAGAGCGTGTGCCACTTGCCATGGTGGTGAGGGGTGCTAGGATGGTGAGGGGTGGGTAATGAAGGGGAAAAGCGGAAGGTAGAGTAAGAGGTGGAGACGATGATGGAGATGCTGAAAGCAATTACTTAAGAGTTATAGGAAAGGTGGTATCAGCCTTTGTTTGGTGCTTAAGAACCTGTAAAAGAAGTACAATTACAGCAATACAAAATTAGAAAATTAAAATAGCTCTGAATGAAACTCTTTAGTCTTGTGCTCTAACAATGATGATGGTTAAAATACTGGGGAGTTGCCTGCTGTGCTTGCAGTGTTAGTTGGGTAAATCCCGGACGAGGCTCGCCATTGTGACAAGTCGGATTAAAGTATTGGCCGTTTTGGGTGTCTAGGGGATTTTATAGTTTGAGAATCCTTACTTGCACATATAAACTACAAGCACAGCGTTATAATGCGGGCAACAAACACTATATTTAGATGTAAACTTATGTACAGTTTATTATACAAAATAAGATAATGAAAGGTGAAATGCTGTACAGTTGCTAGTACGGGATCTAGCGTATTTACATATATAGGACTATCATCATCAGATATTAGAACCAAATGGTCTGAGTGTCATTAGGCGGGTTGCTTAGCTTTTGGTCCGGTGCTGCACTGGTGAGACTGGTGTGGCTGATACTGATGCTGTCTGCTGGTGGGCTGGCGTAGTGGATCCAGGCTCCGTGTGCCGTCCAACTTGTATGGTTGCAGAGCTGAGCTGCGTCTACCAATCAGTTAAGCCAGTGACGAGTCTGTGGCTAGCGTTGTTACTTTTGAAGGATGAGTAGGTCTGATGTCTACAGATCTGGTGCCAGCAAATCTGCTATCAGCTTTAGGTTGCTAAGATTTCAGGTGGAAGTAGTCTATAGATAAAAGCTGCAACGATATGATGTGATAATCGGCTTAGCCATAATGATAACACTGGGTGGTAGATGTCTTTCCGTGAAGGACATCTTCAGTCTTATGTAGAGAAACTATAAGCTAGTTTCTTAAATATCAAAGGGAACTAACAAATGAATAAAGTGTCCCATCAAGGGAGATAACAATAATAATGGGGACTCCCGTAAAGGGAAATAACAAACAGTAGTAAGTGACATATGATAAGTAATACAGGTGACGTTCACCAATCACGGTGAGTGGCAAGTACATACATCTCTTAGATAAATGAGATGACAGGGGAAGGAGAGATCAACGTCTGATACTCGCCCATGTTCCCACATAAGTAAACATAGAGCATAAGTAGATACATACTCAGTAATAAGACATGTTTACAGAAATGCTTTGATAACTCCCTGCCAAGGAATTAATCAATGATGGTATATTAAAAGCTCGTGCCGAGCGCTAATATATCAGAGTTAAATTAATAATAGTTAAAGAGCTAAATACATCTGGTAAGAATTGTTAATAAACTCTAGTCCAGCTGGTTTGAACATTTAGCCACAAAAGTCATGATATAAAATATAAGTATACAGTAATCTACTTACATTATCCATGATAAGAATGCACAAATAGGTACACAAATAATGTAATAATAAATGCACAAAAATATATATACATTACTAAGTAAAATGGTTCTCAAGCACGTTACTAAGTTACATACCACCAATCCAAAGTGAAATAAGGGAATGAAAATAGTCTAGAGCTCAAGCAAGAGATAGATGTGCTCCCTGTGGGCTCTCCAGCGTGAATGAGATCGAACGATGAAGTTTGTCCATATACACGTGGATAGAGAGGGGGGGGGGGGTGAGTGACGGGAGATAGGAGCAAATGTGGTCTAGACTATTTGACGTCTTTGACAAAGGGGTCCACGCTTGACCGTGACGAGAGTTTCCGGGAGATAGACATTGCGCGAAGGCGCGAGTTGAAAGTCCAGGAAATCAGCCCAGGTGGTCAGGTGGATTATGAAGGGGAGATTATCAGAGCTCGGCATATCAAAGGAAGATTATACCTTGATAAAGCTAGTGCTAGATGAACAGCGTTGCCCGAGGCGTTAAGTTGAATGGGTACTTTGAAGTGACCAGCCGCTCCCGAAAAAGGGGGAGGGGGGTCAACGGATGTTTGCCACGATAGATGGAGGGAGTGTATTCTTGTCAAGAGTCTAGTGTGACACCTGTCAAGGTGGGGATAGTAAAATGTGACATCGATGCCAAAGGGGGATGGGGTTGGATTGAAGGGGTGGTGGTTGTGTTTTTAGCGCTTAAACGCTAAATTAGAGCAATTGATGATTAATAGCGAGTAAATAAATTAATTAAATGCTTAGACCTGAGTGATACCTCGAGTGAGCTAAAACGGTTCGTCACAAATACCCCGCTCTTTTAGGGTTGCCAAGCGTACTGGTTGCTCGCTACTGATAAATGGGCAGTCAGCGAGTATAAAATTACATCTAAAGGGGTTATGTCCAGACCCCCCCCCCCCTTGGGGCCCTGGGGCAACGGTGAGTAAGAGACCTAACGGGATCTCCGAAAAGCTCGAGGGTTGGCTGGGATCTCCTGGGTCCCAGCTGATTCGCGGGTCTCTCTTTGGGCAAAGACTGGACTGACTGGCGCGGCCTTCCGGGCTGTGTCGGGCGGTCTTGTTGGCGTCCACGAACTAGGCTCCTACTAGCCCGTTCCCTGGTGCGCTAGTGAAGGAATACGCCGCGATAAAAGGTAATTCCAATACTGGGAATATCAAGACACGTGTTCCACCCCACTGTCGAAACGCTTATGCAGACCGTGTGAAAAAAATAATCAAGTTATCTTCTCTATCCTAGTCTGACAACGAATCACGTGACCGCCCAAACAATAACAAATAATAAACAGATATTGTATGTGAGGTCACCTCTCTATGAATATATGTATATAAATATGAAGATCTAGATACGTAGAAAATAGGATTGGGAGAGGCCTGAATTGATAAGCAAGACAGAAGATTTCAAATTTTGTTTTTCTTAACAGAATTTCGATCCTAGCAAGTATCTCAATGAAAATATCAAGTTGTCTTCTTTAGGTCTAGTGCTATTTTCTGGCGAACATAGTAACTGGATTTCTTGGTAAAGATGTAGAGCTGTGGTTCCGCAAGGTTGTCATAATCGAAAGTAGTAATGGATATAAGTGCTCCACTACCAATAAAATACTTCTCAAATAGCCTCTGACAACCAGTCCAACTGCTGGCCTTCAAGTCTGGTTAGGATATTGAGTCCGGTGGAACTGTTTTCACAAACAGGGGAAGGGGCAAAGGCAAGCAACTGGCGCCTAAACCAGTAAGCTTCAGTCAGGAGGGGGCTCGTTAGCCTTGGCTTGCTACCCATTTAGGAGAAGAACATTGTGAATTCAAACCATTGCAGCTACGCCCAAACATGGGAACAGCTTCGGGAGTGAACCTTGAGGAAAATTAAGGCGCCGGCGACCCTTAGGAAGTTTACAGCACTCGGTGCTACACCCTGGCAGAGCCTGCAACTCCGATGAACTCAAACTGTATCGGTATTTGCTGTTCCTTTTAATACATCAGCTGCGTGGAAAGGGGGAGGGGAACTGCTGTGTCGGCGACAGCGTTCCGACCACAGCAAATTCCAAGGCATTCATCTCCTTTTTATGAGATGATCCATAGTCGCTTGGCAACTGAAGGAGGCCATATTTATGTAGAGCTGTCATCCAATTACTATTGCCAGTCTAGCATTGGAAGCTGAAAGATTCTCGAAGACCTTAAGTTGACCTACTATATTTCATTATTTATGTCCAAATGATGGTTGGAAAAGACAACGAAATTGTAGATGGTTCAGAATTGTTAATGAAGACCTGAGACCCTAAACGATGCACATAAAGGACAAGAAAGTGGGCGATGGTCTTTAAAAAGCTGATTAAAACTAGTGCACAAATATACACGAAAGGGCTTGCACTCGCAACTATTTAAAAAAACAACAATGTACTAAAAATATACTTAAGTTTCAGTCCTTTAACTCCAGATAACGGATCGACGAGCGTGCCACAAAGTGTCCCGTCACAGTGCGATTACACTCATTTCAGTTACATAAATGTCCGATTAGATCGTAGGTAGCCTTTCAGAAGTAGGACAAGACTAGCGATAACAATTAAATACAGGCAGACAGATATGTTATAGGAGTAACCTATAGGATGTTCAATAGTTTTTTTCCTAGGTCCAGGATTGTCTTAGCGTGCGAATGTGACCAAAAACAATTTACTTGTATTTTAAATTTCTTATCATCATTGCGCGAAAACAATTATTTCCTCCACCGTGATGTATCTAGCAAGGCATCATTGTTGTCAGTTGCTTGTTGAATTTCGAGACACTGAAGTTCTGGAAATAGTTAAGCCGCAAAACTAAATCAATAGCAGAAAACCAGTATACATTAAAGATAGGACATTAGGGTATAATCGAAAGTAGTAGGACTACAGTGTATGCCATTCTATATGTAAAATAACTCAGACAATATCCTAAGGCTTTATACTCAAGGTATCGGTAAGCTAAAAAAAGAATTACGAAGGTCATGGATGGGCATTTGGAGTCCAATGCTACTCTGGGAACAACATTTTTTTTTCACGAGCCGATAAAACGCGTCTGTTTTATCCCACAATTTGAACCCCCCCCCCCCAAATACCATTTCATAGCGAATGAAAGAAAATGATAGGAACAAAAAAACAACAAAAAGGCAGACAATGTAGTTCACGCTTTCTCTCCGGATTGACGATAGCATCGTTGATTTGACCCCATTACATGAACTTAATTTCTGAGTTTGTAAACTTTAATTTGTGTAATATAAAAAGGGCATACATTGATCTATACCAATTATAACATTTTCTGATTAAAAGAAAACCATTACTGAATTTTAACCCTAACACTATTGAAATACAAAAGGGAAAAATTAAAAATTCCTTCTGAACACGGAAAATAATTACGGAGAGAGAGAGAGAGTTAAAAAAGTCTTATCTGCCAAATTTAAGCAGGCGATTATACTACTATACCAGAAAGGTGAAGGTATTTGGTGGCCCAAGATGAGTAGGTCTCATTTCCTACGAAACAAAAGATAACTGAGAAACTTAGTACCTAGTGATATAGTGTTTGACCAAGTTTACCAAGTAATACGTTACTAAAAAACAGAACTAATGTGTGCACACAGAAATAAGACAACGCGAAGGGCGCGTGACGAGACATGCACATCCGGACAAAAATACGTTGTTTATTCATTTCTGGGAAATGGGTCAACATCGAACTAGGAAATGGTCAAATAGTAACAAAAATAACAAACCTACGAACTTTCATATTTTAAAGACAATGTAATACTTTGAGCCGTTTAAGGCTATGTGTTTCGTTGGGACATTAGGTGTCCTAATAAAGTTTATGATGGCCTGCTGATCACTTTTTTTTTTACAAGCTTATATCAACTCACCCTGTCTATTCGTCTGTCGGTCTGTCTGGTTGGTAAAAAGTTTGAAGAACTTTATTTCTCCTACACCCATTGACGGAATAAGTTGAAACTTTGCACAGTTAACCGTTGGCGAAGTAAATACATGAATCAATAAAAAATATTAACCAATTAGTCAATTAATTATTTTGCATGACATCGACAAAGAAAATTAATTGTCTGGCATTCAAAAACATGGCTAAATATGTGAGGTTTTGTCCCCTTCGATAAATGTGCACGTTATTTCTACCACATTTGATAACGAACAAGGGAAAAATCTTTTACATTATTGAGAGATATAGTTGTAAATGCAGAGTTTGTCCCCTTCGATAAGCTTTTGTTTTTATTATTTTGCTGGATTTGAGAACAGAAACGTTTTTCTTGTAAGCCCCTTTAAGTCTCTGTGGTACAATGCACCAGCCACTTGTAATCGTGCAATGCACCACTGTTAGCGCATGCTGCACAGGTTATTAATAAATTATTTAGTTTGATTTCGAAAAAAGTGAAAAAACTTCTACATCATTGAGTGATATGGTTGTAAATGTAACCCTTCCCCTTAGATAAGCACCATTTTTAAAGTATTTTTTAAATACATAAACTCAGTTCATACGGTCACATCACATCACATCGCTTGGCAAAGATGATCAAAACTTGCAAAAAACCCTCCTACATGGTACAGCACCAGAAAGAAGACGAACTGTTCTTTACCAATATCCACAGCATTTTTGTATTATGTTAACCCCAGGGTAAAAGATATAAAAAGGGTGAGACCATAAAAGAAACAGAGACATTAAAGTATAAAAGTATCATGGCACCCTACCTCTCACAGAGGGAAAAATGAAGTGAGCCATGTAGGTATTAATATCTTTAGCGACAACAGAAATGGCAAAGAAAAATACAATTGCAGCAGTAATCAATATTTAGCATGCCAATTGAAACTACAAAAGAGGGAAGATTTCTAATTCAAAAACTGTAACCATAGTAATCTGAAAGCTAAGTCATACTTAAAATAACAATTGCTAGGCAAAAAACATTTGAATTGGGCATATGCACACCTTTCTTTGTCTGTGCCTTTGAATGCATGTTTTTTTTTTAAAATCTACTTTAATCTCTCCAGGTAAAAAAATGCATATGGAATGAATATTTATTATGTGTAGCAAATACTTTCTCTTTGGTTACTTCTTTTGAGTAGATTTTTTTGGGTGAAAAAAGGTGTTACAAGAATTTTAAAAGGAAAAATGCAGTATCAAAAACACTCTTGAGTTGCTTAAATTGGTCACATTTCTTTAAGTTTTAGTTGAAATTTAATGTTTCAACACAAAAACACTATTTTCTACACAGATTGTAAAAATAAAATTGACAATAAGATTACAACAGGGTTTCCTAAACTGTATCTTAAAAGTGACACTTCACTGATTCTGAAAATCTAACAGAGCACTTGCCACATTTAAGGTTGGGTACTTACAAATAAATAAATTAAAATAATATATTTCAAAATGCAAGCAGACAATTCTTTGTATTAAATATTTATCTATAAGAAAAAAAAAATTAAATGACAATTCACTTCCAATTTTTCTGCATGGTCTTCTCACTTTACTGGGTATAAAAAAAATCCATTTCATTGCACAAAATTATTTATCTATAGTGAAAATATTCTGATTCCAGATCTATATACTTAATAATTTTCAAGGCTTCACCAATAACATTTTTTTTTTACTTTCGCAAAAGTATTCTATAAATGATGAAATTTAAATTCAAAAACTGATACAATAGTTTGCAAAAAAAGTTATAAATATAACAGATTCTTAGATATATTGGACATGTTACAAAATCCTAAGGCCTTTCAAAGATAATCATACAGTGCCACACACCAGTGAAGAAAAAAAAATTTAGGTGGATAACATAGATGAGCAGAGTGGCCTGACTTTAAAAGACGCAAGAGTAGCAGGGAACTGAGAAGGTTAGAAATTGTGAAAAAGCAATAAATACATTTTAGCTGGGCTCAATGAGAGAAGAAGAAAAGAACAAAATGAAAAGCAATCAGTTCAAAACTAAAATTAAATTAAGTCCAGAACTCACCTGCTGCTGAACTCTCTTTCATAGGGCCTTGGCGTAACACTGCATCTACTGCGCCTGTGTAAGGTTCTGTTTGACCATGTTGGTGTGACACAATTTTCAGACATAGAACCATAGCCAGTGGATGGTTCATTCCCTGATGACGATCGTACTCTGGAAGAGTTTAGATCAGCCTCTGACAAACTGTGAGAATGATGGTTTGGGATGGAAATCTCACCATACAACTGACGTTTCAAAATTTTGGACTTTTCTAAAAAGCCAACACTTGGCTGAACAAATGCTTCAGCAGGGGTTTGCCATAAGTCCTCTTCTTCTGACAGAATGTCAGATCGTTTTCGATGCTCTGTGGGTGTTTTTGAAAGTAAGTCGTCATCCTCTGAATCATTTGCTTGAATTGAATATCCAGCTGCTATATCTGCAGTTACTGAAGAATGGTAATGGCCTTCAAAACTGCTCATGGTGCTAAATGTAACAGATGCAGCTCAAGAATCGAAACACATTGCAGTATTCTTCAAGATGATTGTTCTGTGAAGGTTGAATAAAAATTATACATAGATCAATACATTTATATAAAGAATATACTTTAGTCTAAAGTTAGACTAAGGCAAGAAGACAATGTAGGGTACATCCTTTAATTGGGATAGCCAAGTGTTATATTGT
Organism: Biomphalaria glabrata; assembly: GCF_947242115.1. NCBI lineage: Eukaryota > Metazoa > Mollusca > Gastropoda > Planorbidae > Biomphalaria > Biomphalaria glabrata. The sequence goes on from NC_074727.1 coordinate 9,172,652, forward strand.
AAGACAAACTCAAGCAGTTTAACATAGCCGTTATAGTGACTGTGATTATCAACATCAGATGTAGCACAGATACTAGTACTAGTGCAGTTAAAATGCTAAAAGTTGTGACCACATTGGGTTTCCTATTAGAAAGTTACTAATTTACTATTAAGGTTTAAAGAAGGTATCTTAAAAATTAATAAATTTGATGCATATGCAGTTATGGTGTTAAACACTGAAAATACTTATAATAATTAAGAACCAGACAATAAAGCAAAGTTCAGGATCAGATATAATGTATTAGTAAAATATGAAAAAAAAGACTAATATAGCTCATTATGATAAGCAACCATTCTAAATCAATATTTTGCTTCAACATTCTCAGCTTAGGAGACATACTGTTTACTTTAAAGGTAAACTCCGATGGTTTTGACAATTTTTTATATGTGTTTTGATTTACAGATAATGAATATATTATTCTTTTTTAAAATTTGCAATAATAACTTAGTAATTGATGTTTTTCTGACATATTTGTTCTGCGCATCTAAAACTATCAGGTTTACAGGGTTTCTATGTGACGTCACACTAACCTATAAATTTAATCTATTGACTTATTGTATAATAGGAGACCATGCAGTAAAGTTTACATTCTCGTAAAAAAATACATCTTCGTCTATGCAATTAGATCTAGATCTTGTAAGCAAAGAAAAAAATGTATGTTGAAAGTAGATTTACATGCTTGACTAACCATGGCAGTGTGTATTTTCTCGCCTGATCACTCAACACACACAAACACTATCGCTTGGTTGTCTTATCATGACCAACTACACGTAGTCTAGACTAGCCTTACACTGATCACTTTGTTAGAATCAGTCAGACACACAATCTATTTACTATTTAGGACAGGGAGGGGATTAGATTAAAATTATACTTTTTTATCGAGTTGGTTATCCTAATGCTTTTAGATCTCTCTCTATATATATAACTGTACCATAGCTCTGGACTAGGCTGTCACTAAGCCTAACAGCTACTGTAAGAATGAAGTGATACGATTGGTTAAATGTAGTTTTTCTTTCAGTATTGTTGAGGGAAATGATGTATGCCTAACCTAAAACAAAATCTCAAAGAACCCCGTTTTTTTTTTTTTGAGATGTCAAGAATTTACTGTCTAATTTATTAAATATAAATGTTTCTAAGCATTTAAATACAAAATGGTAAAATGTTTACTATTAAAACTTTTTACGCAGAATTTAAATATCTCATTAACTCAAATTTGAAAAACCATCGGAGTTTCCCTTTAAAACAAAAAACAAAATATAAGATACAAAAAAGAAAAATCCCCAAGGAATTAGCTAACATAAAACTAAAAGCATCTGAACCTGATGTCATTCCATCTAGGTTACTTAAAGTAGTGACCAGTGAACTAGCAACAGTATTCAAAATACTTTTTCAGGCTTCACTAAATTCAGGTACTCTAACTGGAAAGAAATGAATGTTAGGCGTTTGAAAGAGAAGATAACTCTGATCTAGACCACACAGACCAAATACACTAGCATACAGCAAACCACATGTGTATACTATGTAGCAACATCATAAATTACCTAGATAAACACAATATTCTTGTCCCATACTAACATGGCCTTAGGAAATTTAGGTCATGTGAAACTCAATAAGCCAGGTTTAATTAATGAGTTTTCAAAGAGTTTACATCTAAATAATAATGAACAAATAGAAGCCAGTGTGCACTCTTAACAGCAGAATTAGAAAGGAAGAGCCTAGCTTTGAAATAGATATGTTACAGAAAGATTCTAGGCGTCACATACAAATATCACATCATAAACATGGAAATCTAAAACAGGATTACTATGGTGATTGGGCCCCATAATGAACAAAATTTGATTACTGTCAGAAAGCGCAAGTAAACGCAAGTTAATACATTAAATGAGATCCTCAGGTCTCCCAATGACATTTCTGGTGGGAAAAGTAACAGGGAAAAAAGGAGAGGCAGACAAAGAAGTGATGGGAGGATAACATTACGGAATGGAGAGACCTGTCTATGAAAACTCGTAAACAGAGAGAAATGGAGACAGATGGTCAACAGATCATGCATGGTACCCCAATCATCCAACAGACTCAGGGACAGATAGATGCCATAATACACTTTCTCAAAACATATTTAAAGTTCTTAGAAATATTTTCACATTTCTGGTCCATTACACCATTGAATTCAGCATATTTCTTAATAGAAGGTAGATAGCAAAAAATGAACACCAAAAACATTGAAAACAGGTTTCCATAAAATGATAATTTAGTCTATTTTTCAGGTGATTTTGATAATTTCTGGAGATTTCCAGGAATATTCTTTGTATAGTTTGCCATTTCATGAGATTTAGTTATAATCGTTTAATTTAATAGTTTACAAATAGAATTAGCATGGGGCCTATAAAAGTGCAGTTGCCTAGGGCTGGCCTTGTATATATATATATATATATATATGGACACTGACAGTAGAGCTAGAGAGGAGGATACTAGCAATGGAATTGAGATACTACAGAAGAATCCTAGGCATCACAAATGATGAGATTATAGATAGGGTCTAGGGTTACTACAGAGATTGGACCCCCCAAGATGACCTGCTAACTATTGTAAAAAATATGCAAAATATAACTCTATGGCCATATTAAAAGGTCTTCAGGGCTTGCAAAGACCTTCCTTTTGGGACTGTACCAGGAAAAGAAGAAGAGGAAGACAGAGAAAGCGATAGGATGACAACATAATAAATGGGCGGGCCTATCTGAGCTAGTACTAGAATCTAGATATCTCTGACTCTTTACAGGATTACCTTATTATAGATTTAGAATCTAGATCTATATCAACTTATCAAGTATAAAGTATATCAGAATATCTGAGTCTGAGTAACTGAGTAGGCCTATAAATAAGTATAATAATAATCCTAGAATCTATTCTAATCTAGATCTATATTAACTATATATGTCTATAAAATATAATTAATATATTATTATTATAGATCTAGATCTATCATTAATATATACTATAATTAATTATATACTAATTTAGTAATTATAATATAGATCTAGATATTTATCATATTATTATTTATTATAATTAGAGCTCAGTCTATTATAATTATTTTAATTTATAGTCTGGATAGGATAGATAATCTCTTCTCTACTATCTAGATAGTAGATTAGATGACTAGAACTAGATCTAGATCTAGTAGATCTAGATCTAGATATGAATAAATGTTTCCAGATCTAGACTTAGATTAGAGTTAGATCTATATCCAGATCTACACTAGATAAATTAGATCTAGCTTTCTTACTCATAATCTAGATTAGAATTTCAGATCTAGACCTAGATCTAGATGTAGACCTAATAAGAAAACGCCTTTCGTAACAAAGTTCTTTTGTTGACAGAATAAGAATCTTATCTAGTGGTAGTTAACGCCCTTGTCTCCATATACTTTTACGTTCATTAAAAAAACGAATTTCAGCTAGATCCAGATCTATTTAGGCAAACAAAGTCTTATTATTAAACAATGTAAAATTAATTAGATCTAGATCTATATATATATATATATATACTCTTTGTAATATTTATATAAATAGGGTATAGATCTAGATCAATTGTTTCTTTTAAATTCTAATTGAAAATTATTTTTTCATTGATTTAAGTTTTGAATCGTAAAATAAAAGGTGTGATGAAGGTACTGAAGATTTTTTATTGGATAAAAAAGTACATCTGAAATGTTTTAAACTTAAACTAAGGGTCAAGGCCTGTTGGTAAACAAAAATATTTCAGAGTTTGACAATGCCAAATAGACACATGACATGGATCTAGATCTATTGTAGATCTATCTAGATCTAAATCTAAACTGAGACTGATTCTAGATCTAGAAGAGATTCTGGATCTGAATGCAGTTAATGGATCTAGATCTAGAGATAATTAAGTTATTAAGTTAATGTTTGTAAAATGATTTACAATTTACACATAAAAAAATATCATGATACATTTGATACTTGTTTCGGATGTTGAATGTTACTTCGGCTCGGAGTTAAGAAAAGAAGATCAAGATAATCTGATAATCTAGTTTTTATCTAGAGAGTAGTTTATCATAGTTAATGCTATTCGGACACCTGCCTATACTATAGTATAGGCCCAAATTTGAAAGTTTGACTTTGACAGCGCATTAATCCATTATTTGACAATGGTTCGACATAGAAAAGAAAACGACGTATCAAAATCTTCTTTAGTTTAAGTAGAATAAGTTAAGGATGATTACTTATATTTGTACCCCTAACCTATATTTGTTATTGTATTTAAGGTGAAAGAGGCTGTGTGTTTTCATTTAATTTGGACTAATTTGACCCACATTATTTGATTCCGGACACCATAATTTATTTCAGACAGTCTCTATATTTAGCCCTAATTTAGCCATCAATAAACTCAAATTTTAATTCTATATTAACATAACTAAATTTTAAGATCCCCAGGCATAGCCCCTCACATTAAATCATTAAGATGTCTTGAAATTATGCATCAATATGAACACAAAACTAAAAATATGAACACACTTATTCTAGGTCACTGGGATACTGACTTCTATACCAACTTTTAGACCTATTTTATGTTCGCATGATTAGATGTGTGTTGAATGTTTGTGTTTTTTGTTTATTAATTTAATAAATTTCTAATACAGATGATCTTTTGTAGTATAGTACAGGTTAGGATAGCCATTCTCGCCTAACTGAATCCTTTATATTCTCTCTGTATAAATCTAGATCTATCTAGTAGGTCTAGATCTAAGCATTTAGCTTCATTCAATGTAGGCCTAACAAGCTCACTCCAAACATTTTCCATTTATTCTCTATTAAAAAAAACAACAAATGAACAAATATAATATAAGATCATTTTTATTGATGTCCAAAACTGGCTGTCCGAAATAAATTTTGTTAAGAAAATCTAATTTAATTCGGACACCCTATTAATCAAACAACTTGGCTTATGAATCAAATAAATCATCTCCAAAAACAGAATAAATATTGCTGGGCTCATTAGTATAGACTTAGACAATCAAAAACATAGTCTTAACCTTAGGAATAGGTAATTAATGTCATCCGGGTAACATAGGAAAAAACAACAACCTGACTAACAAATTTAAAATTTGTTTTTCTTACATAAATAGACAGCTAAATGGAAGGAAAGTGGGTCAGAATCATTGGAAAATGGACAAGCATATTATACAGCGCGCTAGTTTTATTATAAAAATTAAAATAATTATTTAATGACCACAAAAACAGCGAATGTCCGAATTCATATAATGTCCGAATTAAATAAACTACTATAGTCTAGAATCTAGATCTTCTAAGATATAGAATCTATCTAGATCTAATCTATCTATAGTCTGAGTATAGAGTATAGTACTATTACTACTATAGACTCTAGCCTACTCCAGATCCAGATCTATCTAGACTCTAGACCTAGATCTTTCTTCTAACTTGTACCCTAGATCTAGAATCTAGGCCTATAGTATAGAGTATAGAAGAGAGTATAGCATAATAGTATAAATACACTATATAATACAATAATATGGCATATATATAGATTATAATAGATTAGGCCTATATATTAATATATCTATGGCACAAGAAGTCCAATGTAAATCTAGATCTAGAATGTAGATCTATCTAGATCTAAATTCTAAATCCTAAAACCACATCTGTGCCATTACAACTGTGCTAAAACATCCTGCTTCATAAAATTTAGTTATAGAAATATTCTAAATTAGATTAGATCTATATTATTATTAGATATTATACTGCCGCAGTGATTTACTTTAAAAAATCTCTAGATCTTTAATACACCAATAATGTTTTCAGGCTGTTAAGAACATCATCAGAGAGGATAAGCATGATTTTGGGACACTCTCACTTTCATGCTTAGTATGATACTCTAGTCACCACCACGGCAGACAAACATGATGAGGATTCAACGCCTGAATCCAAATCGAGAGAAAACTTAGAATCTGAAAAGCCTGCTGACCAAGTCTCACCCCAAATACATGCATTTTGCCAGTATAACAGCTCACCATCTAGTGCTTTAACTAAAAGTAACACTAAATTAGAATGCCTTGTAGGCAATGACAGCAAAGCTCAAATTCAAAATGAAAAAGGAAAAAGGATTGACAAGGCAGCAGGCTCAAGTGCCAATGGCTCAAGAGTAAATTCTGCTCTTGGGTCCTCTAAAAGTAGAAAAATTGAAAAGTCTAATGGTAGCTCTGCTCCAAAAGTAGCTAAAGCAAACAATAAAAACTCGATAAAGACTTTTAAGAAAGTAGCAAATAAAATTATTTATGAGAAGAGACGATCTAAATTCTTAATTCGTCAAGAAACGAACAAATTTGATGAAAATCATAATCTTGTGTGTATTATCAAATACCTCCTGACTGAACTCACAACCAAACAAGGAACTAGTAATGATCAGCAACTGGACTCTATTGCATCTACTTCTGGTAATATCAAGTCTCAGTATTTATTAGAAGAAAAGTTAAACTCAATTGATGCTGATACAATCAACAATCTCATAGATTTACTGCTGCTGAACCCCGATGAAATAGACACATTAGACATAGAGAATGAGACTTTGCAACTGCTTATTGATTTCCTGCATTTTCGATTGCAAAGTAGACACTATGTAGATGCTGTCAAAGATGGTAGTAAAGTTGAAAATCAGTCTGGCTGTCAGCTTCGGAATGACAATGTAATTATACACATTGGTTCTCCTGCTACATCTAGCTCTTCATTTAGTGTGTATACTGCTTCACGACACAGTCACACATCATCGTTTTCATCTGGGAATGTAAGCACCTCTGTGCAGAGCACACAAGAGTCTTCAGTGGATCCTGACAGTGATGTGTCTACATTAGTTAGAGAATCTGCTCGTTCGACAGCCAACCCTGACTTACCTGGGACATCACAGACATACAGTGCCCAGTCTACCTGGGCCAGAGCCATAAGTGGTACCAGGTCACACCTTCTGTCCAACGCACCAGTCAATCTGGTATCTTTGGCCTCAACTGCAGTGTTAGCTGTGACTGGCTTATTAGATCCGTTGGCTCCCATTGACAACTCACAATATTACACTGGACTTGCAAGCATTCTTAGGAGAGGACCGCCTCAACCAGAAGAGCAAACCCAACCAGCTGTCCCAGTGCCTAACCGCCGTAGACGCTTGAGACCAAATCACTTACAAAGTGTAGCTCCAAGTGTAGCAAATACTATCCAGCCAAGACCTCAGCCTTTAAATCCTCCTCCAGACTCAATTCCTATAGCAGCTAACATACCAAGTGTTGGCCCTCCTCCACGCATTCCTGAGCCAGTGCTTGCTCAGATCCGAGGCTTTGGCATTTTCCCACATCCACCCCTTCCGCCTCTTGTTCCACCTCCTCCTCCACCACCTGCACCTCCACTACCAGGCCAACACATTAGACCTCCTCAAGCTCATGAAGCAGGCCAACTGATCATTCGGAATCAACATTTGCATCACCCTCCTGCATTGTCACCTCTAGCACACAGACGTGTGTCCAATGTGATTAGGAGGCACTCATCAAACAGCCACTGATCTCAAAAGAGATTAGGTAGGAACATAGTGCATAGTTCACAATACATTTTTATACACAGTTTACACAAATTAATTTAGATCCAATCACTTTTAATGTCTTTTTTTTATATATGTAATTAAATAGTATATCTCAATTTCAATTTTACATAACTTGAGATTTGATATACCATATTTTGAAATTTACTTGGCTTCAAGTGATTAGAAATTACTAAAATTAATACAACAGCCTCACTAAACAAACCTACTAAAGAAGTAATACCAAAATACCTTAAAACCTTAGTTATAAATTTTCAAAGCATTAGAAACAAAACAGCAGACTTAGAAATTTTATTAGAATGTGAGAAACCAGACATAATTGCAGGAACAGAAACTTGGCTGCATCCTGAAATTTATAATGCAGAAATTTTCAATAGTAATTATGAAATTTTTAGAAAAGATAGGGCTGATAATCATGGAGGAGTTCTTTTAGCAATAAAAAACACTCTTATAGCAGAAGAAATTACCTTACCTAACTCAAAAAATGTAGAATCAACATTTTGTAAAATTAATACCACCTCAACATCCCTAATAATAGGCAGCATTTACAGACCACCAAATTCTAGTTTAGAATACATGCAGGAACTATGTAATCAGATTACTACACTTAAAGAGACAAATAAAAATGCAGTTTTTTGGATTATGGGTGATTTCAACCTACCTGATATAAATTGGAAAACACTAACCATAGATAAACACCAAAACCTTAAGGACATAAATGAGCTTTTCATAGAAACTTTACACAACCTAAGTTTAGATCAAATCATTAAAAAGCCAACTAGATTAAACAACACATTAGATCTCTTCTTAACCAACAGACCTGGATTAGTAGTTGATTATGAAATTATCCCATGAGATAATAAAAATACACAGTCAGATAAAAGCAGTAGCCAATACAAAACCCAAAAGAAAAATCTTACTCTGGAATAAATGTAACCTGACACAACTACACCAAGCTGCACTAAATTTTCAACAAACATTCTTATTAGAAAAAGACATTAACCAACCAGTCGATGACCTCTGGAATTTCATTAAAAACCATCTTAAAAGCATTATAGAAAATCATATACCAACTAAATACACATCAAACAAAATAAATAAATGCTGGTTTAATAATAGACTAAAGAAACTTTGTAAACAGAAGGTAAACCTATATAAAAAATTTAAAGAAACTAATGCAGAAAGAGTTTACAAAAAGTATATAAAAATTAAACACTTAACCCAAAAAGTAAGCAGACAGCTGCAGAGTGAATACATAAACAATGTAATATCTAAAGATAACAACAAAAACCTATGGTCATACATTAAGTCTAAGAAAATGGAAACAACAGGCATAGCACCATTAAAAGATGAACATAACATAATACATAATGATAATGAAACTAAAGCAAACATCCTAAACAAATACTTTGCATCAGCATTCTCAGCCCCAGGAAACAAAGACATATTACTGAATTTGAACCAAGTAAACAACATAGAAGATATAGTAGTACAAGAAAATGGAATTCAAAAACTATTAGCCAACACCAAACCAAATAAAGCTTCTGGACCTGATGGTATTCCAGTAGATTACTCAAAGAACTAAGCAATGAGCTAGCCCCAGTGTTCAAAATACTCTTTCAGGCTTCACTTAACCAGGGCAGAGTACCAAAGGACTGGAAAGAAGCTAATGTCACCCCCCTATTTAAAAAAGGAGAAAAATCTGACCCAGGAAACTACAGACCAGTATCACTTACCAGCATCACATGTAAAATCCTAGAACACATAATATGTAGCAACATCATAAACCACTTAGACAAACATAATGTCCTCACACCATACCAACATGGCTTTAGGAAATATAGATCATGTGAAACACAACTAATAGGACTAATTGATGATTTTTCAAAAGGTTTAGATAATAGTGAACAAATAGATGCTATCTTACTAGATTTTTCTAAGGCTTTTGACAAAGTTCACCACCATAGTTTGCTTAAAAAATTAAAATATTTCGGCATTAATGGTCCACTGCATCAGTGGATTAAAGATTTTCTGATAGGGAGAGAACAAACTGTAATAATAAATGGCTCTAAATCAACACCGATAACAGTAAACTCAGGTGTACCTCAAGGAACAGTCTTGGGTCCACTACTATTTTTAATTTACATAAATGATTTACCAAATTGCATTAGTTCAGGAACAAAAGTCAGATTATTTGCAGACGATTGCATAATATATAGAACAATAAAAACAACACAAGACACAGATATTTTACAAAGAGAATTAGATGAATTACAGAAATGGGGATCAAATTGGAGCATGTCTTTCCACCCAGAAAAATGTCAGTTGTTAAGAGTAACAAAAAAACTAAAACAAATTAATTCCACTTATCTTATTCATGGCAAACCAGTAACACAGACTAAAAACGCAAAATACCTAGGTGTTATAATAAATGAAAAACTATCATGGAATCCACATATTGATGAAACTACAAAAAAATCAAACAAAGCATTAGGATTTATTAAAAGAAATTTCTATAAATCAAATAAGAACATAAAACTAAAATGTTATTTAACCTTGGTTAGGCCAATAATAGAATATGCATCCTCCGTTTGGGACCCCTCAACTCAAGAAAACATTAAGAAACTGGAACAGACACAAAATAGAGCAGTGAGATTCATAACAAACGAATATTCACATTTGACTAGAGTAACACCTTTAGTAAAATCACTAAATTTAGAAAGCCTTCAGGACAGAAGGCTCAAAAGTAAAGCAGCAATCATACATAAAACACTGAACCATAATCTTCAAATACAAAAACAAAATTTAATAAAATACTCTGAAAGACACAAAGATAAAGGCACATTCCTTGTCCCATATGCTAGGACAAATTTGTACAAATACTCCTTCTTCCCTAGTGCTATTAGAGCATGGAATGGGTTGCCTGAGCTAGCCAGGAAAACCAGTGACTTGGCAGAATTTAAGTCATTGGTTAATATGCATGACTAAATGCATGACGCGTAGGACGTAATCATCTTCTTTTTTGAAGTAACGTCTGTATTATATAAGATAAGATAAGATAAGAAAATATTTAACGTCATATTTTCAACTGTTTAATTGATATCTCAAAAATAAAAAGAGAAACTATAAAAAGTTAACTTATTTCTTAAGCAAACTCCAGCATGGAATTATAAAGTATCAGTAAAAGACTATTGTGATGAAGTTATATTAATTAATTTGCGTAAAATGAAATTTATTCATTTGAAAGTAAAATTTAAAAGATGAGATGAGAAAAATTTATAAATATTCTTTATGAAATGAGAAGAAAAGCTGGCTAATGTGAACAAGAATTCAATGGACAGTAATGAGAAGAGGATGGCCAGTGCTATGCATATCTTCAGATTCATCCACCTACAATCAAGTTATCATATTGCCACCTTGCTAGAAACCTACCAACTGGTTTTGAAGATTTACACCAACTGAAACTCTGGATACAAGAAGAGAGGAACGTAAAGAAAAAAAAAGGTCGAGGGTATTATACCAATAGTACTATTACGTCTCACACTTCATGACTTCGAATTTTTATGTTTGTATTATAAATCATTAAGATTTTTAGTGACCCACTTAGTGGATGAATAGTCTTAAGGAAAACTATTGGACCCATGTACTGTGCCTAATAATTGTAACCTAACTTTATTTCTATGTCTACCCTATAAGACTTTTTTTTTTCAGTCTTAAGATTGAAATGAGGTAAATAAGAACAATGTTAAAAAAATGTTGGTGAAAAAAAAGTTAAATTTTGAAATTATTTGTTTGAGCACAGGGCAAGGTTAACCTTTTGTTGCTGACGCTTATTATAATGTAGGAACTGCTATGCGGTAAGTATAGTTATAATTTACTTAACTTTTCTTAGACAATAATAATCTCTTGTAAAATAACTAAATGCTATGTAGGGAAGCAAGCATGATTTTGATTTTATTGTTCAATTTAATTATTAAATTAAGAATTGACAGCGAGGGAGATCAAGACACAGAGGCTTAATAAAGAAAAACACTCAGAAATAAAGAAAAAGCATATGAAACAAAATTATTTCAGATTTTCATTTGGTAATAGTGGCAGAATTTGGGCGTGGAGACGAAAGGCCCAGGAGAGATCTGAATGGAAGGATGTGTTAAAGCAGGCCAGAGCCCTCCATGGGCTGTAGCGCCACTGGGATGGATCGAATAGTGTCAGAAATTTCTTTGCGTGAAAAAAATGTATGCTCACATGAAGTGCAGAGTCCCATGATTTTTTTTTCACATCTGCAACAACTTTATCTTCAGTCTAGAACTGTATTATACTCAAGCTATAAACCTTCATTTTAATTCTGACAACTTAATGCCAATTTTGTTTACCTCCCAGGATATGTCTTCATTGAATGAGTCACGATCTAGTGACAATGTCAGGCGTCCAAATTTTGTAGGGCATGTCATTTCCCATGCTGATTCTAGTTTCCAGGGCAACAGAACTCTAGGCAATGTGCACTCATCACCAGCAGCTGCAAGTATGTCAAACAGAAACACTTCAAAAAAAAAATTTAACTTTAAAATTTTTCAATTGCTTTTGTTTTTAATTCTGTATTTGTATTTGCATTCTAACCAGCCAGGCCTTTTTGCTTTGTCTGACTTCACTTCTAGGTTTTAGATATTCCTATTTAAATGAAGATCCATACATCCTTGCCTAAACCCCTTATTAGGGCAGGGGATGCAAGTGGGCAGGTTTCAAACTGGGACCATTGCAATGACATGACAAAGCACATACCATGTAACCATGCAGCTATTCACAGTCACAGAAGTTCCTCATCATTTTGTATTTTGATTTCAATTTTCTTATGTATGATGTTTGAATGATAAAATATGATTAGGCCTATACATAGTGTAAAAAAAATCTATATGGCATAGTTATGGATTGGATAAAGCATACTCCCAAATTTTAGTTGCTATCATGGCCAGAATGAGAATAGCCACATTTACTATTGCTAATAGATATCAGGTACTTATTTCAGCTAGGTGCAGTGGCGTAGCTGGGGGGGGGGGAGAATTTGAAAATCCTCCCGGCCCCCACATGAGGCGGGCCCCCAAATGAGAGTTCGAAATTGTTTTTTACATTAAATAAAGCGAAATGCAGGAACCCTTTAGGAAGTCAAGCCCCTTGGTTGGGCCCAGAAATGATGTCAAATTCCTAGCTATGCCACTGGCTATGTGGGTTAAACCATACTTTTCTAGATCTAGTTTTCTATGCAATTCAAGTTAAGACTACATTTGTTACACAGTGACATATTTTTTCCTGGCATAAAGAATCAGGCTTTTGTTTAGGCAGTGTTGGGTTAATATATGTTTTGATTGGTTTTTTTTATTTATTAAGTAACCTCTCTTTATTCATACAGCTCCAGAGCTAACAAACCACAGACCTAACTTCTTATCAGCAGACCACGTATATAGGTTACAAGTGTTGGAAGCTAATGATGCGATGCAGCCAGCCTTGAACAATCAAAAATCCAGGGCAGGAGGTAATAGACTCATTATTTTTAAAAAATGAGCTGCATGTTAGTTCAAGTCTAAAATGCATTCATTAAGATTTTTTTTTTATAATATTTATTTGGGCAAGTTTTTTTTTTTTATTATTCTTTATTTTTTTTAAATTAATCTTAAAATTATTTTTTTAATGTAGTGTAGACCTGGTCAAACTCAGTGGTGGTAATAGTGATTAATTTTAATCAAATATAAGGTACTCACTCTCTCTACAGGAGTGTGAAGCTATCATATAGATCTACAATGTTAGCTGAAAGAAAAAAGCAATTATATCTAAAAACAATGGGGTAAAAGTTATTTATAGAATTTTTCTAATAAGTTTGAGCTTTGTTTATTAACGAAACAATGCAAGATGTTTGTAGCATCTAGGTTATTATTTTATCAATTTCGCTTGTATTTGGAAATATGTAAAAATGCTGAAGAAAGACCATTAGAGCCTTTAAAAGCCACTGAACCATAAATAGATAACCACTCTATAGGGACTAGCAAGACACTTGCCAATGGCATGATATAATAGAATATGGGTGTCTTCAAGGAAGCCATTAGACAAATCATTGACGGAGGTGCCTAATTTTGTTTTCCATATGTCTGCAATACAAACAAAATATAGGATCACTTGAATGCTTACTTTCTTCAAGTTCAGCAATTGTAAATAAGAACAAACAATACTAGAGACTACCTGTTGCCTGCAAGACTTATTTAACAATCCCCCAAAAAGCCTAGTAGGGCTGTCTTAATGGTGTGCAATAGTAAATAAGAACAAACAATACTAGAGACAACCTGTTGCCTGCAAGACTTATTTAACAATCCCCCAAAAAGCCTAGTAGGGCTGTCTTAATGGTGTGCAATAGTAAATAAGAACAAACAATACTAGAGACAACCTGTTGCCTGCAAGACTTATTTAACAATCCCCCAAAAAGCCTAGTAGGGCTGTCTTAATGGTGTGCAATAGTAAATAAGAACAAACAATACTAGAGACAACCTGTTGCCTGCAAGACTTATTTAACAATCCCCCAAAAAGCCTAGTAGGGCTGTCTTAATGGTGTGCAATAGTAAATAAGAACAAACAATACTAGAGACAACCTGTTGCCTGCAAGACTTATTTAACAATCCCCCAAAAAGCCTAGTAGGGCTGTCTTAATGGTGTGCAATAGTAAATAAGAACAAACAATACTAGAGACTACCTGTTGCCTGCAAGACTTATTTAACAATCCCCCAAAAAGCCTAGTAGGGCTGTCTTAATGGTGTGCAATAGTAAATAAGAACAAACAATACTAGAGACAACCTGTTGCCTGCAAGACTTATTTAACAATCCCCCAAAAAGCCTAGTAGGGCTGTCTTAATGGTGTGCAATAGTAAATAAGAACAAACAATACTAGAGACTACCTGTTGCCTGCAAGACTTATTTAACAATCCCCCAAAAAGCCTAGTAGGGCTGTCTTAATGGTGTGCAATAGTAAATAAGAACAAACAATACTAGAGACTACCTGTTGCCTGCAAGACTTATTTAACAATCCCCCAAAAAGCCTAGTAGGGCTGTCTTAATGGTGTGCAATAGTAAATAAGAACAAACAATACTAGAGACTACCTGTTGCCTGCAAGACTTATTTAACAATCCCCCAAAAAGCCTAGTAGGGCTGTCTTAATGGTGTGCAATAGTAAATAAGAACAAACAATACTAGAGACTACCTGTTGCCTGCAAGACTTATTTAACAATCCCCCAAAAAGCCTAGTAGGGCTGTCTTAATGGTGTGCAATAGTAAATAAGAACAAACAATACTAGAGACAACCTGTTGCCTGCAAGACTTATTTAACAATCCCCCAAAAAGCCTAGTAGGGCTGTCTTAATGGTGTGCAATAGTAAATAAGAACAAACAATACTAGAGACAACCTGTTGCCTGCAAGACTTATTTAACAATCCCCCAAAAAGCCTAGTAGGGCTGTCTTAATGGTGTGCAATAGTAAATAAGAACAAACAATACTAGAGACAACCTGTTGCCTGCAAGACTTATTTAACAATCCCCCAAAAAGCCTAGTAGGGCTGTCTTAATGGTGTGCAATAGTAAATAAGAACAAACAATACTAGAGACAACCTGTTGCCTGCAAGACTTATTTAACAATCCCCCAAAAAGCCTAGTAGGGCTGTCTTAATGGTGTGCAATAGTAAATAAGAACAAACAATACTAGAGACAACCTGTTGCCTGCAAGACTTATTTAACAATCCCCCAAAAAGCCTAGTAGGGCTGTCTTAATGGTGTGCAATAGTAAATAAGAACAAACAATACTAGAGACAACCTGTTGCCTGCAAGACTTATTTAACAATCCCCCAAAAAGCCTAGTAGGGCTGTCTTAATGGTGTGCAATAGTAAATAAGAACAAACAATACTAGAGACAACCTGTTGCCTGCAAGACTTATTTAACAATCCCCCAAAAAGCCTAGTAGGGCTGTCTTAATGGTGTGCAATGCTTACATTCTTTTTTTTTTTCTTTCTAGTGTGAGTGTAATGTGATCAATAGTAGTAAGTAAATGGATTCTACTTGACTAGCTTTTCTAAATTCTGTTGGTTGCCAGGAAATGATAATGCTGGAGGCCAGCAGGGTGGTGCATCTGTTTATATCTCCCGAAGTTTTCGTCAGACACTACAGGAGAGCAACAATCTAGTGATGGCAGTGGCTGAGATGGAAAAGAACAAGAAGTCTGCTAAAAATGAGGAGGTGTGTTGCTAGTCAACAGTTATGATTCACCAGTTATTTAGTATTGAAATGCCGCCACACATTTCAGCCCATTACTTTTACAATGAATTGAAAACAATACAAAATAACCTTCATACCTAAAAATCATATTTATTAAATAATAAACATATTTATTAAATAATAATATAAAAAAATGTTCACATGGTAATCACAAGATAGAAACATTTTTAATTAAAAAAGCTATGTTATTTCTTTTATCCACTTCTGGCTTCTATCTAACTTGTGCATTTACTGACTCTATTAAAACATCACCTGCTGTTGTTGTTTTTTAACTGTGAAAATTTGGTCTGTCAACTCTTTGATAACATCCATCTATCTTCTGCTTTGTATTACACTATTAAATATTTTAAATTATTAACATATCACTAAAAGCAATGGTCAATACAATTTTGAATGTGACACTCTAACAATGAAAAGGAAACTTGGAGGAATAAAAGAATACACAAATTGGGCTCCAAACTTTATTTTTAAAAATATTTTGGAAAAGAAGCAGTTTTATAAAATGTTAAGAAAAATAACTGGCTTATAAAGGTATGAGGAATCCAATCAGAAACACATTTTTTTTAAAACGCACATTAATCTCTTACTAGCTTCGAAAGTCAAACCTTGAAGAAAAATTAGGAGCTGGTGACCCTTAGGCAGCTTGCAGCACACAATGCTATCCTGGCAGATCTCAAACTGTATTGAGTATTTGCTGTTTCTTTCAACTTTGTGGAGAGGTGGTAACTGCTACATGGATGACATCATTCTGATCATTAGTAATGTCCAAGTTTTCATCTTGTTATATTAGGCACATGGCAAATAGCTCTATGAAATTAACCATAGTCCGTCTAGCTCCAAAGAAGACCAACAAAAACTAGCATACTTTAATATCCAATATTCTTTTACTCTGGTCATTGATTATGCTGTCTCTATACCAGTTCTCAAGTTGTTTTATTTTAAATAAAGATTCATTATTCAGTATCAATTGATTAAAGCATAGACTTGGGGGGGGGGGATTAACATTATAGTAGTAGCAGTTTTTTTCTCTTCATGTTAGGATTAGTTAATTTTGCTGCATTTTTGTTTATGAACAGGATCTGTATGATCTGATGGACAGTTCTGTTGATGATGCTAAGACATTCCCAGTTCTTCCTCCAATATCACGCAGAAATTCTGATAGGCTGGAAAGGGTATCTTTGTTATTTATAATAATAGTAATAACAGAATTTATTTAGTGATAGATGGTGTTGGATTAAGGCTTTATGCAAGTATAAAACAAAAAGCAGCTTAAAAAAAAAAAGAAAAACTAATCTACATTTTAAATAGATAGGTCTTACTGTTCTTCTTAAACTTAGTTATGCTTGTGATCTGTCTGAGCTCAGTAGGGAGAGAGTTCCAAACTTAATGAACATTTGTTGACAGAGCGCCCATCAAGGTTTGACCATCAGGTCATTGCCAGATCTGAAAAGAATCAAATCCACCTTTGCTTCAATCGCTGCCTGGGAAGGGGTTACAAGCCCTGAAGTGATCGTGCACATCCTTGAGACTCATCCCAATGTTGGCAAGTAGAGGAAAAAACAATAAATCCTCTTTTTTTTGTTAATTGTAATTTAAATAAATTAGCTAAGCTTACTTTGTTTGTATTATGTCTGATTGTATTTTTTTATTCTTGCTATTGTTTGTGTACATGTTTCGAACGGAAGATTCATTACATCCTAGCCCAAACTTCCTGCATGCCAGTGGGGGGATAGGGACTGGCAAGGTATGAACCCAGGACCATTTATACGACAGTCTGTAGTGCATATGACAGAATTAGACAGCCACCTTTCACTTTTATTTGGGAGATGAGTTTTAAGAAAGACAATGAATATTACTGGTAATGTAAAACATTATTTTGTTTGTATGCAATGACAGGAATACGCTGCTAAATGTTTTGCCAGAAACACTGAAACAATCAAAATTGTGCTTCTTCCCAACTTTTTATTTTAAATTTTTATTTCTTCTATCCAGGTTAAGGTCATCCTATTATGAGCTCGTTTGACCACATTTTAAATGTCCTGTTTGAATCTAATATTTCTTCCATGTCTTGCATTTTGAAGCCAATACTTCTTCCTTCTAGATGTGATCTACATGTCTCCAGCTATGCAACCCGAAGCTGCAGACTATTCCCCTTACTTCATGCACATGGTTTCTCCTGGAAGTGTCGATGTCATGAACTATTGTGTAGTTGGACGTCAGTTTGCCATTCGCTACATTAAAGGGGTAAAGTTGAATTATTTTCTGTTAAGTACAAACAGCATTGTATGCAATATTAACTAGTAACATCTTTAAATAGCAGTGTAATCAATAATGACATCTTTAATTTAATTAAAATTTAATTTAAGATTAAACATTAGAAGATTAAGATGTGTATTTTCAGTTGTGAGTTTTTTTTGTTTTTTTTAACCTATTTTTTGCTTGCATTATTTTAAAATATTAATTAAAAAAAATATTTAGTGAGTGAAAAATATTTTAATATGAAAATCATCATTACAGATTATTCTACTACGTTCTGTTTTTTAATTGGTTAAAACAATGTCTAACAATGCCAAAATTCAAAAATTTTTTTCAGAAAAAGCCACATCGTCTGACCTTAAAACGCTGGATGTTTGAACAGAAAGTAACAGTCAAGCTGAGGCAGAACAATTTTTTCAAGAACTTTAGAATACTCAAAGCATTTAATGGGTATGTGAACCAGATATGACTGGTTAGGTTAGGTTACATCACTGTCATCCAACTTTTAAGTGAAGTCTTCAGTGGCTAAAACCCTGGGGCTGCATGTGATTAAGCTGTTGGCTTTCTTTGTAAGGTTATCACTGCCTTAGCAAGTGGTTCTAATTGTAATTTCTTTAGTGCTTGGGCTCTGGTTTTTATTTGTAATGGCGTGACATTGTTGGACTTGTAGCTGTATTTGTATTATTTTTGTAAGTGAAATGTAATTTCAAAACTTATAAATGAAATGCATTAGTAGTTCACATCTAAACTAATCAATATAAAAAATTGGGCCTTGTTAAAAAAATGAATGGTTTTACTTGCATGTTATACCACATTTAATTTGGAGCAACGCATAGATTTTTAAAAAACAATTCCTGTTATTATCTTGCCAACCAAGTGTGGGTGGGTTGGTGGAAAGTGGACCCCGAGAATGGCTCTAACGATTTTCCTAGATATTTGACAGTTTATGTATATCTTTGGGAAAAAAATACTGGCTAATTGGCCACACATGGTAAACTCTAGTTTAACCATATAATTTTCAAAATATAATCAACTTAAAATTAAATTTGGTCTTAGAGATCTGCCTAAATCCTTAACACACATCAGTTGAAATTCCTGCAAAGAGTTAAATAGACATTAGGTGTTCAGTAACATTTTTCGCACCATCTTATATACAAATCAGTCTATAATACTGTCTTTTTATGTTTATAAGTCTAGATCTTTATTACCAAACTAGAACTTTCTAGATTTATACATCGGAAGTAACCAAGATTTTATTAGCTGGGGGGGGGGGGGGGGGGATTCAACCTGGTTAATTAATATTCCTTTAATTTTCATCTATCATTTATTAGAAATGAACAAAGTTTGTAGATAAGCAAAGAGTTTCATCTAGTCTCCTAATACATTAGGCTTTTATTTTATACTTGAATTAGTATCATAGCAAAAAATATACACTTACTGTGGTCATGTACTGTTTAGACTGGCTCAGAATATGGACATGAGAAACTTTGGTAAAACTAAAAGAAGGCTGCGAAGCATTTTAAACCTCTGCAACCCAGCTTTTGCTGACACGCTCCTCCTGGTTCAGACCATGTGCCTTGACCTTGAGAGTCTGTCTATGATACAAGTTGACAAGGAGGTAGTTTTTTTTTTTTTTTTTTTTTTTTTTTAAGAGATTTCTTTTTGTTATGCTTAGCAGTTTGTATTAAATACTGCCTTTTAAAATTCAATAGAACCATGTTTCACAACTACGTTTAGAGATGTGGTTGTCAACTTTTTATATTATTATTTATATTTATTTTAGATTTTAATAGTGTCCTCAACTTACTTTCATGTACATGTCTGCTCTTGTAATAACATATCAAGATACAACAAGAAATCCATATAATATGCATAAACTATAATAAATATATCCTTGAATATTATTACGATGTTCAAAAGTATGTTTGTATATATATACTATATCTTTCACTACTTTGAAAGCCAAGCATTTTACCATTCAGCCACTACACACTTATTAGAATTATTACATTTTTAGTACCTTTACTATTTTAACTGTGAATAGACCTTGTTTTTAATGATTTAACTGTATGGAATTTAGCTCTTGTAAAGGAGAGTAATCCTTGAAGGATTACAGGCACGATATGGCCTAAATTGTGCCGATGTGCCAAAAACTCAAACTCAAACTCAAACTTGGGTAACCTCTAAAAGGTCCACTAATCTCTTCTAAAAAGCCCATTTGTTTAAGCTATATATTTCAGGGCTAATCGCATTAGTTGTTAGTCCCTGTGTCCCATGACTCAGCATTAAGTCTCTGCCTCACTGATTATTTGAATTCATGTATCAATGAAATGTGCATAGAATCATCCTAGTATCCCAATTTGTATGTTCCTCTCTCTTTGACCAGCTGACCTACACATTGAATGAGTTCATGGAAGACCAGGAGCACTACACACGTGAGATAACCTCCAAGATTGAGAGATACACCTCCATGCTGCTACACCTGACTTCTCGCACCTGCTGGGATGATGCCATCAGTGCTGGTCTGGCTGTAGAGAGAGAGGAGAGGAAGCACTTGGCACCCAAGAGGATCAATGAACTCAGGAAAATGCAGAGGAAGAAATTGAGGTTAGTGTCCAGGATTGAACTCCCGTTAGGTTCTCATTATGTATGAAATAAAACAGAAAGCTACTATTTCACCAGTTTCTCTTTGTGGCATTGAAATTAAAAAAAAAAAATTAAAAAAAAAACAACATATTTTTGGTAGATAAAGTTATTTGTAAAAAAAGTAAAGTTCCCCTTTCAGACCTTGCGATCTATGGGGCATTCGATGTTAAGGTCACATTTTTTTTTTTTTGGCCAACAGTTAACGAGCAGGGTGTTATGCGGCCAGCACAACGACCAACCACCTTTACTTTCCCCAACTAAAGTCAGGTACCCATTAAAGTTGGGTGAACTCAGGAGTGCCCTGTGAATTCTGAAATTCAACATCTCAGTCTTCATTGAGATTCGAATCCAGGACCATAAGTTCAGAAGCCAGGCTCTTAATCACTAACACAATGATATACTACTGTGACCCAATAAAGCATTGTTTGTTTTTTTCTTGTTAATTTTAAAACAAATCATTTGTACAAACATTTAAAATCTGCTTTGTCTTCTAACCTCATGTCATAAAATGCAAGTCATTTTTTTTTTAAATTTCTTATATGTCTGTGAATTGAATAGTTGTCTTCATCACTCAGGATATTTCCCTTCTTTTATGTTTGTAGCACTGTCTCTGGTACATCTCAAGGAATGCAAAGGCATGTTCAAGATGAGTCCAGCATTGGCCAGTGGATTCATGTAGAAGCTAGTGAGGCCAAACAGTTTGAGAAGATGAAAGAGGAGAAATGTGTCCAGCTGACACGCTTCATATACAGCATTGACTGTATGCTGAGACAGGCTCTGTTCCAGATCTATTTAAACTCGTTATGGGTAAGATGATCATTAGTTTTCTAATTGGCTTCTCTGGAGTTTCTTTCTTCTTTATGCTGTATTTTGAATTAAAAAAAGTGCAGTTGACCATCCTTTTAGGTAAACTGTTCAAGCATATGACACTAGATTTCCCATTTTCTCCAACAGATTTATCACAATTAATGTATCTCTTGTTCTCTCTGTTTGTATTCAAAGAAATACTATTACATTGATTGAAGTATCAGAAACAATTGCATTCAGACATGTTTCTGTTATATAGGATAAACACATTAGAGCGCTTTCACTGAAGTGTTAGAGATGGTTACAACAGAAATATAGATATTTTTTTTTTAATTCAAATTTTTGTCCCCAAATTCCTTCACTAAGGCCACATTTGTTCTCATAATTCTCATCAGTGCATCCATGTGTGTTTGCTGTGTATATGGCATTGTCCTTCAAAACAGCAGATGCACATTATTTGTTAGTTTTTGTTAAGATTATTAGAAAACATTAGTTGGCAGTATGGAAAGATGAACACATAATGCTTAAGTTTTTGTAGTGATGGTGAGTTATCTTACCTTATAGATTACAGCCCAAAAGAGAAGATAATTACATTCTACGCATTTCATGTCTATTTCTTGATGCATGTAAATCAGTGACTTAAACTCCTGGCTGATTCAGTTCTTAAATTGTAAAGCATTTTGGTATCATAAAGAAATAGAGTTGCCAGTTTCAACTACTAAAGACCTGTGATTTGGTCTTTACATTTTAAATGTTTAACAGTGTTTAATTTTCCTGGTATTTATCTCTTGCCAGAAAACAGCTGATTACCTCAGTATTCAAATGAAGACATTCCCAACAGATAGTGACATTAAAGCATTAGTCAAAGGATATGTTGGTGATCTGGATATTCAGCATTTATTTTTTAGCAGTGATGATGATGATGACGATGATGCAAAAGGTGTTACTGGAAGGCCTGGAGATGCCCTGGGTGATAAAGGGGATAAGCAAGAGCATCAAAATAATGTTCCAAAGAATGGCAGTTTTCTTCCAGGGAAAGAGGATAAGGACCAACCAGCACCACACAAGTCTCAAGGCACCATGGAGAATGAGGTATCTACCGCCACAACAACTGGAGCCACAACATTCATGTCATCCTCTGTGCCAACCAACTTCACGTCAGACTCCCACGGCCCCCTGACCAGCTCTACTGCTGCAGACAATGCCTTGTACATTCAGTTCATCCATGGGGAGCTTGGAAACGACTCTTTAGATTCTACAACTTCATCTTCACTGTCAGATGAAGGGGATGTTAATGCCATGGGCAACGAGGACAGGTTTGTGGCCTTCAATGACCTAGACCTAAATTATCAGCCTGCTCATCTTGATGATCTAAACACCATGGTTGTCACAGGAACTGAAATGCGAACTTACAGACTAGGTACTCAGAGCACATATCAACCTTTAACCAATGAGAGCATCCCAACCTCAACGGATGACTTTCTCAGTGAGCATGAGGAAGTTACCATTGTTGAAAACGCCAACATGTTTGAGTCGAATGATGGTGAGAACAGTGTGTTTGACCTCAGTACACCAAGAAGCAATTTTTCCTCAGAGTTCAACAGTGATGTGGCATCTACTGATTTGACCATCACTTCAGAGGATAGAGATAGTCATTCCAGAGCACCAAACAATGCAAACGTTGTGAACACATATTTTATTTCTCAGGTTATGCCCAGGGTTCTTCCAATCAGTTCTGACAGAGATCTGATGAACCCTCAAGGAAGTATAACCAAGAATCCCAGCTTAAAATCTAAGCCTGACCAAAAGTTGAATCTCAGTTCCAAACATTACAGCATCAAGTCTCAAATCTTAATGCCTACTGTTATACAGAAACAACTTCACCCTTCTGAAAAACGTTCTGGAAACACATCTCTGAAAGACAAAAATCGAGACCAACCTACAAGCAAGACACACAACTTACCTGACGCCTTGGGTATATTGCGACCTCATGATTCAAATGTAATGGGCCTTTTTGGCCATCTGTTCAGCCTAGCTGGAGAGTCTTCAGTGGACTTAACTGAAGACAGCCACATTGAAGATATGCTGGAGTTTCCTATTCTGGATGGAACGGCTTGGGAGCCTGAAAATATTGACCATTACCTAAGTGTAAGAAACTCTCACAGCAGCTCGGTTGACCAAGGCGGCCATTTGGATGTGCAAAATATCCAAAATGCTTCATCTGATACTTCTAACAGCACTATGACGAGTTTAAAAACTGCTGAAAACAATTGTGGGAACAAGACCCAGAACAAAATGTCCAGTGTTAATAATCCTGACCCAGAAGTTAAGAAAAAAACTTTGCAACCTTCCAACCCCACCTCAGATACAGACTCCCAGCCCTTGGATCTTCGCACGACTACCACATCTGGAAGCAACACAAATTTAGCCCTTTCTGGTGAGGTGAACATTCTTGATTTCTTAGCCAAAGAGATGGACTACAATTACTCTGATGACAATGTACCCCGAGTCAGGAGCAGCCACTCTTATCCTTCAGCATTTGTGGACATCACAGATGAAAGTGAAGAAAGCCAGATGACTAAGCAGAACTCACTGACGGGCGAAGACACTCATTTCGTTTACAGTTCGGGGATCCCAGGAGCAAGAAAAGATGGAGGAAGACGGAGGAAAAAAGGTAAAGCAAGGTTTCCTGATACGAGTAGCTTGTCTTCAGGAGAAACAGAATCTTCTAGTCATGGGACCATATCACAAAGCACTGTGAAGTTTCAAGATGCCCCACATTCAACTAGAAATGATACTGGTTTTGTCAACACTGTTGCTTCTACACAGCTACCTCTGACTGTAAGTAAAATAAACTTTTGGGTCAAAGTAGTTCAATTTAAGGATGCCCAGAGGAGGCATGGTGGCTGAGGGGTAAAAGTGCTTGGCTTCTGAACCAGGGTTACTGGGTTTGAATCCTGGTGAAGACTGGAATTTTTAATTTTGGGATACTTGGGCACTTAGCTCTATTGGGTACCTGACATTTGTTGGGGAAAAGTGAAGATGGTTGGTCATTGTGCTGGCCACATGACACCCTTGTTAACCCTGGGCTACAGAAACAGATGAAATTGCATCATCTGCCCTATAGATAGCAAGGTCTGAAAGGGCAACTTGACTTTTAAGGATGCATGGAGCCCTTAATTTGGCATGTTTTCCAAAGTTTCTTACAAAAAAGAAAAATTACCTTCCAAATAGTGACCAATTTATTATTACTATACTAATGTCCAATGAAACAAAGCTGATGTCTAGCTATAAAAATAAATTTTAAATTAGGTCCAGTTTTTTTCGTAATTTTAAAAACTAAATGCTGTGGAATTACTCCTGTGCTAATTTTGTCTTACATATATATAAACATCTGTGTGTGTTTTTTGCATGTTTGTGGAGCGGAATTAACATTATCAAGGCTCTAGAAGTCTGATTTGTCAAACTCTATTCTGATTTGAAGTGGTTTATAATTATGTCAAGCTAATTTCTTTTTAATTGAGGAACACCTCAACTCCAAAACTTTGTCTTTGTTCATGTCCTTTATTACTGAACATAGTTTTAATAAGTGTTAATAAGGTTTCCACTCTCTTCTTATAGGTCCAAGATATATTCATTTTTATTATTTAATATACAATTTTCTTCTACATTCTTTTTACTTTCTGCTTTTTCTTCTTCTTCGTCTCTGTTCTGAACTGAAACACTTGAATCTGTCTAAAAACTAGTCCCATATCTTCATTCATCTGCATGCTTGACTAGAGATCTTATTTTGAGAGGTTTTTGAGGTCAATTTCATCTGCATGCTTGAGTATAGATCTTATTTTGAGAGGTTTTTGAGGCCAGGTTCTTGACTCTATTTATAAATTCACAGGTTTGAAAAAAAATCAATCTTTAGAGCATTTTCCTAGTGGAATAAGTTGATGATGTCTCCATTTGTCATCCTTCTATGATGTCTTTGTATTGCTGTTTTAAGTTTTAAAGTTTTAATTCCCAGAATTATTTCCTTAACTCCAGGAAAACAAATTAATAGATAAATCATCAAAGAAGAACCTGGCTATGAGCTGTAACATTGACAAGCTCTACAGGTCAAGTACTGTTGATCCCAACGAGGTCAACATTGAAAGGAGGAGCCTAACCTCAGACACCTCATCCACCAGTGATGTTGCTGATATTGATTTTGAAAGTCATATTTTTCTGCCCACCTCTCAGGATTACAGTTGTAGTACTCATGGTCGAAAAATTGGGTCAAAGAAGAACCTGGCAATGAGCTGTAACATTGACAAGCTCTACAGGTCAAGTACTGTTGATCCCAACGAGGTCAACATTGAAAGGAGGAGCCTAACCTCAGACACCTCATCCACCAGCGATGTTGCAGATATCGATTTTGAAAGTCATATTGTTCTGCCTGCCTCACTGGATTACAGTTGTAGTACTCAAGGTCAAAGCATTGGGCCAGAACGCATTCAGAATATCAGCATTGAGAAGGCGACAACATTCGGTAAAAGTGATCAGGAACCTTTGGATAGTAATAATGGTAACGTTGGCCGCAGTGATGAAGACGACTCAAGTAAAAAAGGGAACAGCCTGGCTAATAGAGCAAGGATAGCCAGCAGGAATGTTTCTGGTGGAGGTGTTGGCAGCTACAGTAGTGTCCCTGGACCACCAATGCCACCCCAAGGTACCCCAAGATCATGGAGTGATGGGCTACAAGACATCAAACCTATGTTTCATGCTGCTGTCCACCTTGAGAAGCATGTGATCTGTATGACTCCAGATGTGTTTGACTTCACAGGGGCTGCTTTCAACATGATACACGACATGGAGGAGGTAATTGCTTATATAACATTGTAAAGATGTTACAACGGTTCTGTCAGATCTGTGTTAGATTTGTTTGACTATTTAAAATACATTTTGTCAGGCTGCAATCTGTAAAATAAATAAATGTAGAAATTATACAAATGTAAAGGACTAGATCTAGATTCTAGATTACTGATTGTGATGAGTTCACTGGAAAGACTCCTTACAATATTGAATCATTACAAGAAAAGATAAGAATAAAAAATCATAGACCACCATCAGCTTCATAAAAGGGGGGAGGGGAGGTCCACTATTATTCGCCTTAGTGAAATGCATGTGGAAAGGCAGTGGGGTTATTATTACATTTGTTCATTTTCAAGCCCTGATACCCACACTGAGGAATATCGCCAGAAAGTGGAGGTTTGGAGTTTTCCTTCTTTTAGATCATTATTAAGGCTGACGTGTCCCATCAACATGAAGCTAAAATGGTTTTGAGGTGCCAGTGACTGTCAGAGGCATTTAGAGACGCAAGCCATGGGAGCATTTCTTGGAAAGTGGGAGCTTATCTTCACTTTCACCCCAGGGAATTGACAGCTTCATAAAGTAGAGGATTAAGCAATTTTTTATTATATAAAAAGTTATGTTTTAAGTGTATTATGCATATTGAAAAGTGTCATTAAATGATTCAATTTTCTAAGTTAAGTTGACACTAAATCAAGTGGAGTTCCATTTTCATTATTTCAAACAAAGTATATTAAACAAAACTTTTTAGGTAGTTTCTCTAGTGCCGATTATAAGTTTCCGCTGTAAGTTTATTTCTTTGTGCAGCATCTGGTGAGTATTGAGACTCTAACATCAAACTGTGCTTTCCTTCCCTTTGTGATGCCCTCTGTTGTGCCAGGGACCCCAGTGGACAAAAATCCCAAAGGTCCAAGTTTGGAGATTGTACTGCGGCGAGATCATCAGCTGGTGCAGTAAGTCCTATCATTATTCTCTCTTGTATTAGGAGTTCCCCTTTTCTGACCTTGCCATCTATAGATGCATGTTAAGGTCATCTGTTTTTGTGGCCCAAGGTTAATAAGGGTGGCATGTGGCCACCAGAATGGCTAACAGCCTTTACTTTCCCCAACTAATGTTAGGGGCTCATTAGAACTGCGTGGACTCTGTGGTGCCTAAAGATTTAACTCTTTCTCTCCTAACTGACGATACCAACGTTGATTCCACCAGAATGTGGTAAATAATTATGGAAAGAAAGAGTTAAAGATCCTGAAATAAAATATCCCAGTTTTCATCAAGATTTGAACCTGGGACCCCTGGTTCAGAAGCCAAGCACTTTACCACTCAGCCACCACGCCTCTGTATTGTTATGAGCATAGACTTTTATGTTTGTACTGATTTTTAAAAAAGCATCAACTGAAACTCCAAGCCAAGCAAGTTCTTTGCAAACATTATTGTTGCCAATTATTTATTTTTGTTTGGTTTGTAAGATTTACTTTAAAAATTGAATGGTACATAAGATAAGTTGAGAGTGTTGTTTGGTCATCACAAGTACAAGTACTTTTCCATCTTTGTGGTTTCCAAAAACAATTGAAATCAGCCCTATTAAAACTTGACAAGAAAAAAAACAACAAATCTCATCCTAAGGCCAGGAATGAGAAATGGGTTCTTCACTTACCTTTCTGTCCACAGGTGCCCATTTACTAGATGTTCAATTTATCATCTTTGTTAATTGTGGTGTCACATCTCTTTAAGCCTAGCACAGTTCCTTCTGCCTGGCGAGGTTGGAGGTCAAATGTCATATTCCTACCACTACTAACCGTGTGAAGGCTGCCACAGCAGCTTGCAACTCTTGCGATGAAAAGGGTGGCAAAAAGGAATTGGTTAGGGAGCCTTTAATTTCTGTCTCAGCACATACAATGTATTCAGTAGAGTAGAAGTTATTGCTGTATTGTAGGGTATACTAGTTCCCATCTCCTCTACTGGATCTTTCAACCACAGTGCCATACTGAAATATACAGTGGAGAACGTGTGACCAGATGGAGAACCTGGTGAAGTGCATAGTCCAGTAAACTTGTGACTTGTTTTAGGCTTTCAGTTTTAAGGACACGTTTTCCTGAATTGTAAACTACATGATCCTTACATTTTATGTAATCCATTGGTTGAATTCATGTAATATGTCTATATGTTTACAGTTTTAAAACTATTTTCATATATTATTGTCAGATTGAAAAACACCATCTATGGATGCATTGACGCCATGTTCCACTCTGCTGGCATCTACACAGAGGCTCTACAGAAGCTCTTAACCAGGTATTTTTTGCCAGAGGTAGAACTTTTTGGAGAGATGGGAGCCAGGGATGCTATGCTCTTCCTTGAATCTCTGCAGCTTCTTGATGCCCAGGTAATATTTGTTTTTCCATTCACTGAACTTAGCACTAACATTTGAAAACAAAACGGTAATAAATGTTTGTTTCAGAGGGAGATCTTCTTTTAGTCACTTTATGGTAAATCTCAACAGCTACTTCTTTTTTTCTGTTTTCATTTAATTTCAAATAAAAGTTTTCTCAGTTTTGTCAATTCACTTTTTAGCTGTTAAATAGCAACCAAAATAAAAATATTTTAAAATCAGTTTTGTAAAGCACAGTTTGTAAGTCTTTTTTTTTAAACATATGCTGTAACTGTTTTTATGTTTGCAGAGATTTCTGTCCTTAATTGTTTGAGTAAATCATCAAAGATACTCTAATACATGTGTTTCTCTATGTTGACACACTGCCCTTATGACATTAGCCCCTATTGAGTTATTGGCAGTTTTTCTTGTTTTTTTTTTTTAACTTACATGAACGTGAAAGAACATGTGCTGTCTAGAATGAGAAGAAACACTTAGCTTAGCTTAAGTGAAAACTTGCATATCTTGTTAAGTTTTTTTTTTTTTTTTTTTTGTAAAGACTTTTTCAAACTTAAGTGCCAATATTGCAGTGTATAAGGTCAACATTAGAAAGAGTTAATTTTTAGGCTATTTCCCTGTTCAATAGAGTTATTTAAGTAGACAATGTATTGGCAATACAAATTGTTCTATTTTTTTGAGTTTTTCCTTTCTGTTGAGTTTTTGTTCCTTTGTTGTTGCCCTTGATTTTTGCTGCATCTTTTTTTGTTTTTAATATTAAAGATATGCTATATCTAATTTGATTTTTCTTGTTTGTTTGATGCAGCTGAAACTATTAGAAAGACTGCCAGAGTCTCAACGTCTTGGAATGTTTTTATTTGACATCAGTCCATTCAAAGAGAGCCTTCGTGTAGCTCTGACAGTTCACCAGCAAACTGTGCAAGAGAATGTGAACCATGAGACAATCATCAGAATACAAAGTCTTATTAGGGTCAGTGTTAATATCCTTTTTTTATTTCAGAGATGGGGCTTTAAACAAATTATAATAAGTTACTTTTAAATAAAATAAATATAAACTCAAACATTGAAAAATAGTTTCTATATAAGACCTAGAATACAGTGTAGGAAACAATAATAAAAAAGTGCATCAAGGATTACTAGAAAGTAAAGTTCCCTTTTCAGACCTTGCAATCTGTAGGGCAGATGATGTAAAGGTCATCTGTTTCTGTGGCCCACGGCTAATGTGCCCAGCACAATAACCAATTGCCTTTACTTTTACCCATCGTCAGGTTTTCATTAGAGCTGGGTGGATTCAGAGGCGCCCCCATAGATCCTGAAATTAAAAATTCCAGTCTTCACCAGGATTCAAACCTGGGATCCCTCAGTTCAGAAGCCAAGTTCTTTACCACTCAGCCTCCTCTATCAAGGATTACTCATGACTAATATTTTTTTTTATTGGTCACATGATATTCTACAAGTGACACCAAGTGCACCATTTTTTCAGTAAGATGAAATTTTTGATGATGGTGTATGTTGTATTGTTTCAAAA
Source organism: Biomphalaria glabrata (assembly GCF_947242115.1). NCBI lineage: Eukaryota > Metazoa > Mollusca > Gastropoda > Planorbidae > Biomphalaria > Biomphalaria glabrata. The sequence continues at coordinate 9,203,070 of NC_074727.1, forward strand.
TAAAGGTAGACAGGTTAAATGATGTTAAGTTTTTAAAGAGTTTTATTTGGCATCAAAAAAACATTATGACAAATTGACATTTTTTTAACTCTGCAGAAACTAGACAATTTGCAGGCTCTGTTGGAGAGCCATCCATCAACACTTGATGCCCTGTATGTTCGGCTAACCACCACTGATTCCATCCATGACATCATCCACTTGCTGCAGTCAAGAGAGATCACCCAGATTGCCAACCTCTATAATATAATGGATAGGTGAGATTGCTGTAATTGTTGATGAAACAAGACAATCAAAAGACACAAAAAAATAATTGTAGATGTTCACCCGATAGGCACCCTATTCTTTGAAGGACTTTCTCATTGGTTATTTTATCTTGCTAACTTATTTTAAGAATACCCCATAAGCGTTGGAGGTGGAAGATATTTAGCTTTTTTTTTTTCTGCCAAGAGTAGGTGGAGCATATTTCACTACGCTACAGCAAAGTGTTTATCATACTGATCCGATGGACTAGGGCTTTGGTATTGGTTGTTGGCAAGATGTTGTTGCACTCATTTTTCTGCATCCATGACATGATGCACATTGTCTTAGCTATCCTTTTTGTCCAGTGGCATATCATTGGAAATGATGAGCCAACTATTTCCAGAGGTTGGCCATTAATAATCATGAGTTGCAGTGCTTGTGTTTTAAACTAATATTTTGGCCTTTCTTTGACTTATGTTTAAGCCAAACTTCTGACATGCAGCAGACAGTCTGTCATCCTGGATCTGAAGCTGAGTAGCAGATTCAGCAACAATAACTGCATCATCAGCATAGAGTTCTCTGATTAAAGCCTTTCTAAATTTGGTTATTGTCCTCAGTTTGGATACACTGAGGAGTTTTCCAGAGGATCTTGAATGAAAAAATACACTTTTGTTGATATTATTATAAACATAATGTAGTAGGCAGGATTAGAATATGCCAAACAGAGTAAGTGCAAGCAAATGTTTGACACCCCTATTGACCTCAAAAGGTTCTGATTTAGCTCCATTAAATTTCAAAGTACTACTGTTTGTAATTAATATTAACACAATATATTTAACCAATGTTAGACAAAACTATTAGAGATAATCAGCATTATACAAAATTTGAAAACCTTCCTCAGGTTTGCTGTCCCTTACAATGAGGATGAGAGAAGAGTGTTTGAGTCATGTCACTACATGTTGACCAGTATCCAGAGGGCCGGTGAGGTCAGTAGGAAGGAGAGAAATCTAATGATAGAGGGAATAGAGAAATGCCTGGAGAGAGATGTGGCTTGGATTCACTCGCAGGTAACATGAACATCCTCTTTATTTGACATTCTTCCATCCTAATTGTTTGATCTCTTGCAATCTTCATTTTTTACCATCTGATCTCCTCATATGCATTTTTTTCTTTTATTTATGTCTGCAATCCATGCAATCCATGAAATAGCTTGATCATATGTTGTTATTGTTAATAAGTTTAATTTTCATTAACTATTTTTAGCAGCCCTCGAAAGGGGAAAAGACGCTATTAGTTTTGTGTGGTCTGTCTGTCTGTCCATCCGTCCTGTTTAGATCTTGTAAACTAGAAAAGATAGTGAAAATCCGACATCATAATATTTTAGACCATTCAAAGTTCTTATGCAAAGCTACTTTTTTCTTTTCTGAAAGTAAAAATTAATTATGCAAGCAGCTTTTTCATAAAAATACACCATTTTTACAACTATTCACTATTAATAGTAACAAACAAGGGAAGCTTTTTAGTAAGGGAGATAGCTATTTACCTTTTTTAAAAAACATTTATGCAAATGGTTTTAGTTTTTTTGTGAAAAATTTTTTTTTTATAATTGTATTGCTTAGTTAAGTAAGTTCTGTCATATTAACTACTACATTTACAAAACAAATGTTTACTTTTTTTAAAAGAGAAAATATCTATTTTGTATGTATATAAGTGGAAAATAATTTTAAACAACAAATAATAAGTAGTTTTTCATATTATCTCATGAACTGCAGTGTTTTACTGTGACTATATAACATTTAAATAAAGGAATTTTTTTTTTTTACAGAAATTTTTTTTTCTTGAGGCTTTGAATAAGAAATTGACCCTTTACAAAACAATTAGATCAATTAGATACCTTCACATTCACTCTCATCTATCCCTTGGTCTGCTGGACTATTGGGGCACCACACAAGATCTGTCAACCTTCTTTCTTCATTCTTCTCTGTCATTTGCCTTTGATAGAATTTCATTTTGATATTCTTTCTGCAAATATTGAGACCTGCCTGGGTGGACCACTTTGGGGGCCGATTTTGAGTTTGTGTTTCCACACAAACTGTCTTTGTAACCTTGTTTAAATAATGTCACCCTATTTATACAACAAATGTGATCTCCATGGTTTTGGGCAAATTTCGAACTGCTGAAATTTGTGCAATTATCTGGTTACTTGATGATTGTGACTTACAAATTGTGTACTCTTCTGATTACTATGTATATCCCAGGTCACTATCTCCTATTTGCTCTTTTTTTAGGTAAAGAAAATATTGAAACCTTTAACAGAAAACAGCCTGTTTCTTGACGGGTTCGCTGATGTCATTAAGGTCAAGCAGGCACTGATGTATGCTGAGGAAGTGGTCAGATCCTATGTCACCAAAGCAAATTTCGTTAGAGAAATCCAAAGATACTTAGGGGTTAGCACAGTTTTGCTTTTTGTTTTACTGATTTAGTTGTGATTGAAAGATTATGTTCATCTTTGTAGCAGGTAAAATTAACGTGACTCAATAAGAATTATTTATAGACCACAAGGTCTGAAAGGAGAACTTAACTTTTTTACTTTAATAAGAATTATTGAAGATGAAGGTATATGTTTTTAGAAAACATGAGAAAAACTGTCAATAGTGTTAATAACTTACAGCCAAATTTAGTATCTTAGGGCGAAGAATATGTTAATTATTATTCTGTTTTTTTCTATCCATGTAATTTAGAGACCAGAGAGTCACTTTAGTGAACTGTTTCAACTGTCAGCACGCTATGTCAACACTCGGAATCTCTGGCTTCTAATGGCTGACTGGGATACCAAGTTTAACAACTGGAAGCGGGTAAGTCTTAGTTACCTTTGAGATGTTAACAAGTCTGTAACCTGATTCTCTATGGAAAGTTTTATAGCTGTGTGTTCATATAAGCAATTTTATGATCATGCTCTGCATAGACATTATGATTATTTTATTCAAATCTTCTTATTCCTCAAGACAGTTTTGAACTTAATGCTTCTTTAACACAAAATTTGATACTTAGCCTAAACTGGAAAAATATATGGAGTTTAGAATTAGATAGATCAAATTGTGAATTGTGTATTACATCAATAAATTGTTTCAATTTATTTGTCATGCACATTTGTGCTTTTGGTCAAAAAGGCAGATTTTCATAAAATGATAAATGTCACGTATGATTTGGGCATGTAACTGTATAATAATAGAGTAATTGAAAAGACCCCAATATTAAGTAGTATCTAGTTTGCACAGTGGGTTAATGTATTTACTCTCAGCTGCCTGGTCGTGCGGTTTGTGCGCTGGACTGTCGTTCGGATTTATCGACGGTCGAGGGTTCAAACCCTGCCCGCTCCCATCCCCCGTCGTCCTGCGGGAGGTTTGGACTAGGAAGTAAACAATCTTCAACTCTGAAGGAACATCCGAACCATGTCAAACAAACAAAGCTGTCAGTAGGCTCATAATCTTAAAAGCCACAGATTGCTTCTGATGTGGCATCTAGGGGTTCGATTCTAATAATGTGCATGCACAAATTGTTAGACAAATTTCCTTACTGACAATAAAGATCATTATTATTATTTATTATTATTATAGTGGGTAGTAATAAGGAGCTACTTGACACTCCCTAATTTTATGGATTTGCATGAACTAACTATAACACTCAACCAACTAGTAATGACAAACTTGATTTATGTACATGACAATGATCAACTATATCTCAACTGTTATAATGAACAGGCATATGCATAAAAATACAGCCAATATGTAAGTAAAGGTTAATAAAGTGTACCACAAATATCAATCAAGCAGGCTATACCCATCTAGTGGCTTACTTCAGACTTTATGAATAAAAGAAGTATATATATAAATAGTATAAATAAATTACCTGGAACAATGTTGATATCTATATTTTCTATATAAAATATGAAATGCTCAACTTAATAAGAGAGAAAACAGCCCACACACATACATGTTTAGGTCTGGACCAACATACACAGGAGCATAGCTAGGAATTTGCAATCATTTAGTGGTCCCTACATTTTGTAATATTTAATATATAAAGTAAAAAACACTCATTTGGGGACCCCTCAAGTAAGGGCCCGGGGGGATTTTCTAATTCTCCTCCTCCTCCTCCCACCCTAGCTATGCCACTGAACATACAATACCTCCCCTGAACAACATTAAAATGTACGTCCTCCAAACTCACACCAAAAAATCAAAATAAACCTAACTTTTCCTAAGAGATCGATTACTAGATTAGAGAAATTAAGTTAAAACCTTGAACTTACTTAGACTTAGATCCTCCCGCACTGTTTGGCACATTGGATAGCCATGAACAGTTGATTTGTAATGTTGCTTCTAGAAAAGAGTATTATAATACTATAAAAATAGATAGAAACATTTTTTTAAATGCTTTAAAAAGAAAATGGTCACACATCATTTTTAGTTTAGTGAGCCAAGTTCCTTCATGATAGTTCTTAGTACTAATGCTCTACCAGATGTGACCCAAGTTCTTTCATATCAGTTCATAGTACCAAGGTTCTACCAGATTAATGTTTATTTCATTTCTCTTGATGTAACTCATATAGCTATAATAATTATACAACTACATTAGTTTTCAAATAAGAAAACCCGTCCTTATTAATAACTATTGAACATTTTTGTAGAAAAGTGTATGTTTTTATGTTCCGAAGAAGAATGAATGTACTACTAAGTATAAACTGATGGACTCTTTCAGCAAAGTTTTGTAACTCTGGACATTCAGAAGATCAACAACTACACTTTCAAGTACATGGAGGCTTGTAACAAGCTGGAGAAAGTTCTGCCCAAAAATACTGTAGTCTCTGTGTTTGGGGAGAAGGTAACAAAATACTGTAGTCTCTGTGTTTGGGGAGAAGGTAACAAAATACTGTAGTCTCTGTGTTTGGGGAGAAGGTAACAAAATACTGTAGTCTCTGTGTTTGGGGAGAAGGTAACAAAATACTGTAGTCTCTGTGTTTGGAAAGAAGGTAACAAAATACTGTAGTCTCTGTGTTTGGAAAGAAGGTAACAAAATACTGTAGTCTCTGTGTTTGGAGAGAAGGTAACAAAATACTGTAGTCTCTGTGTTTGGGGAGAAGGTAACAAAATACTGTAGTCTCTGTGTTTGGAGAGAAGGTAACAAAATACTGTAGTCTCTGTGTTTGGGGAGAAGGTAACAAAATACTGTAGTCTCTGTGTTTGGAAAGAAGGTAACAAAATATTATTTTTTTTGACAGTGTGTTAAGAGACAGTAATGTTTTGACAGTAGCTTGATTGAATTCATTGTTTTCAGAAAGTCTTGCAATAGTTTGATGTGTATTGTTAGTCTTTTACAGCCTGTAGTGGAACAAAAGCACAGCAGTCCTTTATTTTATCACAGCAGTTACATTTACAATAGAAATGGGCAAACTAGACAATACTACAGCTTGCTATATGTTAACCTTACCACTCGCTTATTGACCTTGCACATAATTTAAACCCAACTTTTATGTTTTAAAAATATCTTTTAACTTTAAATCTATTTAAAAGCACCATGCTCTACTTTTGCCCTCTGCAAAATAACAGAATCAATCATTGCCAGAGAGGCTGAATACAATCAAGCAATGTCTTGATTCAATTAAGTTAGCAAAGTAGCCTAAATAAATTACCTTAAAAAATAATAATTTGATTTAATACTTACAACACCATTAATTTTTAAACATATTTTTATCACTGATAAAACTAATTATGGCCAAAATGCCTTAGAATGCTGAAAGTGTGTGTTAAAAGGTTTAATCTGAAAATGTTTAACAGTAAAATTATTACATTATTTTTAGAGAACGTTAAATTACTGTAGTATAGATCAAATGTAAACCATTTGTTTAGTTGGAAATTGAAAAACATTTTTTTGTCAGGTTTTAATATCTAGTTTGGATAGAGAAGAGCAAATGTATTAGTCTACTCAATTACCAGAACATTTATGATTAAGTATTAATTTGGCTAAGATACTCTGAAACTGTAATCACAATATGATTTTCTGACAGATGGATATAATGTTACGCTGGCTGAACTTTATCATTGAGTTCAGAGGGCAGGCTGTCAAAGCACGCCACTGGAGGCAGATTGAAGAAGTGTTAGGGGTGGAGTTTGGAGATCAGCTTCCCTTGACCTTGGCAAGCCTTATGTCCATCAACGCCATAGAGAAGCAGAAGACGCTCCATGTCATCCTGAACAAGGCCAGGGCAGAAATGAATGTTCAAAGTGAATTTGATGAGGTTGGTCTTGTATTATGTTTTCCTACAGAAGAGGAAGGAGGTTGAAAAGGGAATGGGGAAATGCAATTAATTAAAAAAAGAATAAAAATATTCCATACTATTATTAACTTTCCTTTGAAAATGTATCAAGATATGTGTTACTTTGAAATAAAACTTATATCTTAAAGGGTATCCTGTTTTATTATCAAACTTACTTATTTCATGCATTTAAAAAATATCACTTTTCAAAAACTATGAATTGTATCCTATGGCTAAGAAAGATCTCATTGGCCAAAATGGCCACCTACTTTTACTGCTCCTATTCATTGTCAATTGGTCATTAAACTGGATAGAGATACCCACTCAAATCAAAGAATAGATTTTTGACCTCTTCTGGATTCAAAACAAGAATTACTGTTTATGTCCAAGCCATAGACATAAATAAATATAGACTGGCCGAAGGAAGTAACTTCATGTAACTTGAAAACATGTATATCTATTGTATTCGGATTTCCGAATTATGAAAAATTGCATGATCTTCATTGTTAGAGATTAAACAAAACTACTCTGCCTCCTTATTTACAATATATATATAGGTGTGTGGCTGAAATAGATATGAATACTTAACTTTTATACTGCTCATAAATGCTGTATATAAAAATACACAAAATTGCAAGTCACAAATTTTCGTTTCATAAAACTCTTTAATCGGCCAGTCTATATTTATTTATGTCTATGGTCCAAGCATATTCTTTGATCAAGTTGAAATTTTGTACTTAAAAAAAAACATGAATCAATAAAAAATTTAACCAATTAGTTATTGGTAATTAATTTTTTTTTTTTAAATATTGAATAAGGGAAATAACTTTTATATTACTGAGAGATATAATTGTGCAAAGCTCTTCCCCTTTGATAAGCTTTGTTGTTTTTAAAAAAGGACTTTTCTATTTTGCTTGAATGGTATTTTGTTTGCTCTAGGTGAAGCATCAGTGTGAAGAACTGAAACTGTCCATCCAAGTCAAACAGAAGTTGTTACTGGAAGGAGAGGAGCCGGTCACTGTGTTCCTACTTGGAGACACATTTGAGGTCTGAAAAAAAAAATTGTTTATTTATTCCTGACTTTACACAGATATGTGAAAATTATTTTCTTAAAAAATTCTTAGAGGAGGTCCATACAACTTGGATTTAAAAATTTATATGACCTGCACAAGAATCAACTACATTTACTTTTCAAAATTGCCTAGCTGGGTGGACTATTTATACACAACCATCAGTTTAACATCTTTGCCTTTCAGGCTGCTCATTTTATCTGTTTTTAATGAGTTTTGGATGTTAACTCCAGCTTGTTACATCCTAGTTCAACCATCTAGCAGGATAGCATGGGATGGCAGCAGGCAGTGATTGAACTTTAGATTATTGTGGTGTAAGTCTGAAGTGCATACAATATGTCCTTTCAGCCATCCATCTAGATTTAAAGACTTTTACTACAAATCCCAATAGCAATGCATTTGTTGGTTCTTGAAAACATTTTTGTATTAACAAATCCCTAGTGTAGTTCTTCTTCTTCTTAGGGTAGTGTTTCTCAATCTTTTACCAAAAACAAATGTTAACACCCCCAACAATTCTTAGCCAACTAGTTAGAAAAAGGCTGCCATTGGGAAAGTTGCTATTCCCTTTGATCGCAGTGGGATCTTTGGCTGAGAGGCTTAAACTGCTTGACTACATACATATCAAGGTGGCTCAAGTTCCAACACCTGACTCAAACAGAGTTGTGTTTACTGAGCACCTAAAAGCAGCACGGAAAACATTCTCCCAGATACCTCTCTCCCACTGGTTAAAACATGAGATTGGACCATAGCACACTGAGGATGGTACAAGTATAAAATTTTCGCTGTATAAAAAAAATGTAAAAAAAAAAAAAAAAAAAAAAGCATTAAAATCCAATTTAATTATGGCCTTTATTTTACTTCAAATAAGTGCTTATATCTCATTTTTCACACATAAAGCATAGATTAGAAAAATTGATTTCTTTTTGTTTTTAATTTTTCTTTTGCTAGAAAAAATTACAATTATGTTGGTCTTTTGTTTATAGTATAAAATATATTTGCATGAATTTTGAGCATTATTGTCAACAATATTTGTACCTAAATGTTTCAGGTGGAGGAAGCTCTTAACTACTGTGTGATGGAACTAGAGAGAATTGACTTGTCCCCTCACAGTGGCTACCTCCATGAAACGTTGGAGCAGTTCATACAGCAAATATTTGAATCTCTTGAGAACATTGTCTCCTGGGCAGAGATGCAGATGAAACTGAGTCGAGTGAGTGTGTGGCTAGAGACTTGATACATTGAAACTGTCAAAAACATGAATAGAGATTGTTAGGCTAGAAAAAAAGTTATTCACTTTTAAATTTATGCAATGTTGTTATTAGCCCTTTGGGAATACTGTTTTTTTTTCACTTTGAAATTGAATACTTGAAGGATTTTTTGAATTCAAATATGAAAATGATAATAGCCAGGAAAAAAATATTATTATATCTATATCTATCTTATATCTAGTTGTTTTAGTATTTGCATTTGTTACTTTCTTTTTTAATTAAAATCATTCACATTGATTTATTAACTAACAAAATTGAACTGAATAGAAAGAGGTCATGAGGAGAATGATAGTAGAAATATTGTTAGTAAGTTTACATTTCTTTTGTAATGGGCAAAGGAAGTAAATTTTACTTATTGGATAATTTGCTGTTAGCTTGTAAATGTAAAAGTTCTTCCTAAGGTGTTGGCAGAAGTGATTTCTTGCTAACTGCCATGGTATTTCCTGCTAAGGATAATAATCTTTTACTCATCACTAAGTTGGCTGGTATGCCCAAAGTAACAGTTAGCTGTTTTCACCAGCAGTTCAAATTTCTGTGCCCACTATTTTAAGGGATCCTCACTTTGGAATAGTGTTGTTACCTTTTCCTGAGATGTTTGGAGGCTAGTCTAGTTTGGCTTCTGGTATTCTGCTGCTAATCTATCACTGGACTTGATGTCTATATTCGAACTTGATGTCTATATTTGAAATTTTGGGTGTACTCAATTTGATTGGAATGGAATTCAAATACCTGCCACTATTTGATTTATTTTTTATTAATTTAAATATTCAAACTGGTCTTTTTTAATTTAATTATAAAAGAAAATTAACACATTGCAAATATATTGTCAAAAATGAATATCAAGCATTATGTAGTATTAAGAATTGCTAAAAAGTTTGCACCTGGAGTTTTATCATATATATTTTTTTTTCAATATTTTAATGTTTTTTTAATTTCAACTTTTTACCATTGATTTTGCTCACATTGATTTTGCTCACAGCTTCGTCGCTTGTTGCTCCGGCACACTGAGTTGATCCAGACACTTCCTGCGGAGGTGAAGAGATACAAAGACATATTCATGGAGTATTCTCATTTCATGGAGTCTTTGGTGCCAGACCCGAGTGTTCTCAAGTGGTGTACATCCCATGAAATGCGGGATATAGTTGAGGTGAGAGAAGGTTTCAGATGAACTTTTTTTTTTCACCCTGTGAAAACTTGTCCATTTTTTGGCTAATCGATTAACTAATTAGTTCATTTATTGATTGATTTATGTATTGTCTTCAATAATATTGATAATATATATATATATATATATAAATGGAATGAGAGTTAATATACACTTTGTAACAATCATGTCATCAGTCTGGAGAAGTTATACAACGATTCAAAAATGTTAATCAGGTTTACAAACACTATTTTGATATTAATACAAAGTGTTTTAATGAAACATTTATTTACAAATAATTGCTGTAGTTTTTTTTATGTGGCTAGCACAATACTACAAATTACAATTCCCTTTATGAACCAAATGTGCTTAAGGCCCTTGCATATGAGTTCACTGGTCAGTTGTCCACAGAAGAAGATGATGTTATGTGGCTACCAACTTTCAGATAATAAAGACTGCATGTTGCTTCATCTAGGATCACTCTTCCTTCCAGAGCTCAAAACTCCATCTGCCATTTACTTTAAACCTTGGAGTCTTATCTGCATTTTATAGCACCCACCATATACTTAAGAGCAAAATGATTTCAAGTAAAACCAAGAAAATAATATACAAAACTATAATAAGACCAGCAGCAATGTATGGAAGTGAGACCTGGACACTGACAAAGACATCTGAAAATTTACTTAACACTTGGGAAAGAAAAATCCTTAGGAAAATCTATGGTGCCATACAGGATGAAACAGGGTGGAGGACACGCACTAACCATGAGTTATATCAATTATATGAAGACCCACCAATAGTGAACGAAATAAAAAAAAACAGACTACGTTGGGCAGGTCACCTTGAAAGAATGTCAGACAACAGAGGGGCGAAAATCGTATACAGGCAAAAACCAAAAGGCAGGCGACCCAAAGGCAGACCCCGAATGCGATGGATAGATGACGTAGAAGCAGATCTGCAACAGCTTGGGGTTAGGGATTGGAGACGAAAGGCCCAGGAGAGATCTGAATGGAAGGATGTGTTAAAGCAGGCCAGAGCCCTCCATGGGCTGTAGCGCCACTGGGATGGATGGATGGATGTCTTATCTCTTATGATTCAAGTTCTCCCAGAACCATGATATGGCATGTAGCTGTTTAGAAACTTTCGGAGGACAAAAAAATGTCAAAGTTTTGGTTTGCATGTTGAATGGGAGTGAGGTGAAATAGCTGACTGAAGCTGTATGTAACACAAACTCTGGTCTATCGACTCCCCCCCCCCCCCCCCCCCTCCAGCTTGCTTGATGTTTCTAAACACTTTCCCCTACTTCTGCAGGCTCACCACAATGAAATCATCAGTTTGTACAGAGTGTTCAAACGAGAGATAGAGCAACATACAGGCAGTGATAATGCTGGAAGGGATGTGCCCATCTTTGGCTTATGACTCACTGAGACTACAGGTCTCTAGAGAAACTAAATGCTGACCTTTGGATTGTCTACTTGAATTCTGTTTATTTTATACCTCTCAGGAACTATTGTATATACATTTATTCTATAACAAAGTCTATTTTTAACATAGTTGTACTCAGGATTATATTACAATTATGTGATTGAAAAAACTGATCTTGTTTTATTCTAGCACATGTTTGTGTATCACAGATGTTGACAATTTATTTTCAATTCTAGCCAAAATTCAAAGCATCTTACTCCTTCCACTTGTTCTTCAATCTCTTGGCAATGGGAGATTGGATCTTCCTAGTCTGACCATTGATTGATTTTAATACGTTTCTGGTGGACTACTGAATAACTGGTTTAACAAAAAAAACAAAAAAATTGAAATTTTAATTAATAATATAGAATTTAAAACTGAGTAATCAGAAAGTATAAGATCAATTGATAAGTAGAATAGCAATAGGCCTAATGCACCTAGGTAAAGGAAAACTCTGATTCCAAACTCTGCTGAATTTCAGTTATACCCAAACATGGAAAGGCTTAGGGACTCAACCTTAAGAAAAATGTCTAGCCTGAGTCGCAACTGATACCAAACTGTATCTGCTTTTACGTTCCTTTAGACACATCAGCCTGGGTGGGTAGGGACTGCCTTGTGGGAGACACTGTTGTGACATTATTTAATTTAAAGCAAAATTGTATGAAAACATTCTGTTAGTGTTCCTTTAGAATTGAAGATGTTTAAATCCCAGCCCAAGCCACTCGTAGGTTACCACACGAGCAGGTAACCCATATAGAACAAAGACATGTTTATTTTTGGTTAGCAAAACGATGGGTACTCCAATTTGTAACAGCCCTTTATGTTTTTCAAAACATGTAACATTAAAAACAAAAGGCAAACTACAACTGACCACATGATAAGGTCATCTTGGCTCACGAAGACCTTTCTGCAAGGGAACGGCCATGGAACAGAAGAAGAGGCAGAGAAAGCGATGGGAAGACAACATTCAAAGAATTAACGGGCCTGTCATTGAAATAGATTCTAGTCATGGCTACCAAAGACAGGAATAGACGGAGACGGTCGACAGATCATGTGTGGTGCCCTAACGGTCCAACAGACTACGGGCTAGTTGAAGGTGACAATCAATAGACTTACTTAAAGTCTTGACTTTTGAAAATGCTTGTCACCCATCAATAATGTTCCTATCTAGACATCGTCTGTTCTGAGCTCCCACACTCCTAGGCGTAAAGGTCTAGATGTCATCGTCTCGTTCTCAACCACCATGTACAAACTACTTAGCCCAAGAGTAATGAATATTTATTTTGGTCCTACACTTTTTTTTTTAGGTAGGGGGGGGGGGGGACACAACAATGCGGGGGGGGGGGGCGTATGAAGTGATTATGTACTCACGTGCGCATTTCGCTTCCACTGTGATGAGTTCACGGTCTGAGGTCTGTAATCGTATCAACTGATGAGAAAGATTGATCTCCGCACCTGGCATTGTACTATTAGACTTGCAGGAGACTCAATGGTTATGTATAACTGTGTGTTAGACCTAAAGTTCAAGGTTGGCATGTACATTGATGTCAATGTAATCATGACATCCTTCATTTAGCAGACGAGAGGATGATGGTGCTACAGGCAAAATGATTCATTTTTTTTAAGATCACCTCTATTCAGTTTGCAACTTCATATGCACTGGGTGGATGAACTTACTACTCGAAAATGGCTCTATTGATTTTCATTGAAATATGACAGTTGATGTATATTTTTTGGGAAAGAATTACTAGCTATTCGACCACACAGTAAAAACTCTGTTTTAACCGTTTATGAAAGGGTTTAATAAACCACTAGATTTTAGAAACAGTTTGCGCATTGTCTTGCAAGAGAACGCAAGTCGACGAGTAGAAAGCTAAGTAGACCCCCGGTGAACAAAATTTAAGTAGACCCCCCGGTGAACAAAACCTAAGTAGACCCCCGGTGAACAAAACCTAAGTAGACCCCCGGTGAACAAAATTTAAGTAGACCCCCGGTGAACAAAATTTAAGTAGACCCCCGGTGAACAAAACCTAAGTAGACCCCCCGGTGAACAAAATTTAAGTAGACCCCCGGTGAACAAAACCTAAGTAGACCCCCGGTGAACAAAACCTAAGTAGACCCCCGGTGAACAAAATTTAAGTAGACCCCCGGTGAACAAAATTTAAGTAGACCCCCGGTGAACAAAATTTAAGTAGACCCCCGGTGAACAAAATTTAAGTAGACCCCCGGTGAACAAAATTTAAGTAGACCCCCGGTGAACAAAACCTAAGTAGACCCCAGGTGAACCAAGGCTTTTGTCCGTATCAGATGGGGCAATATATGTGGGTAGCAACTGGTTTGCACGGTCATGTGAAACTGTATTCATTTTAAATCTTCTGAATCGAAGACAATATCTTAAGCTTTATGTAGTTACTAGCATTACACACGCCCGTTGATTTTGTTCACAGACTATATATTGTTTATTTAAGACAAACCGTGTTTTTGCAAGTACCTAAGTGAAAAATGGAACCAGAAATTTCATGCGAATCCGTTTGCTAATGTAATATTTCTGTTGATACATATATCAGGCAAGGGTATTTTGTGCTTCGGCCTGTACTATAGATCCGAAAGTCTGCACATTTTCTCACCACATTGGTTTTCAGATACATTTTAGATTTGAACTGCGTTCAATGTATTATGAAAATACAGTGGTATGACAAAGTAGAAAACTCCAAACTTTGTGAGACAGAGAAATAGACTGGGACTGATCTTGGAAAGAAAGTGGAAATTAATTGTTCACACCCTAAGAAAAGGTGTCTACAACAGAGCTACATAGGCCCTAGATTGTAAAAATGGGCTGGTAATAACACCCTAAGAAAAGATGTCAACAACAGAGATAGACAGGCCCTAGATTGGGAAGATGGACTGGTAATAACACTCACAACAACAGAGCTAGACAGGCCCTAGATTGGGAAGATGAGCTGGTAATAACACCCTAAGAAAAGATGTCAACAACAGAGATAGACAGGCCCTAGATTGGGAAGATGGGCTGGTAATAACACTCACAACAGAGCTAGACAGGCCCTAGATTGGAACCCACAGATCACAAGACGATGATGATGATGATAAAAATTTATTTTATCTGGAGTAAAAGAGCTTCCTTTTTTTCTTTAAAGCTACCAATTTTCAGAATTATTTCATCCTATACTTCAGAAGTAGCATCATGCCTAATTCCAAATGAACCGCATGTAAAAATGTTACTTTTCTGAGTTATTTCCATATTTATTATCTTTCTTATCTTAAATTATGACAGACGTTCCTTCAAAAGAGAAGATAATTACGTCCAACTCGTATCTTTGTAGACCTATTAATCTAGTCATGCACCCTAGCGACCTAAACTCAACTAAGTCATTGACCTTCCTGGCTGATTCAGGCAACCCGCCCCATGCTCTAAAAGCACAAGGGAAGAAAGAGCATGAGCATGCATCTGTTCTTGCGTATTGAATAAGAAACCTGTCTTTATTGTCTTTCTGAGTATTTTATGAGCCCTCTTTAAATCCACATCGAAAGGTTCAAGTATTCTTTAAAGAATAATAATATTTATAATAATGAATGAAATGAAAAAAAGAAAATATCCCCTATTTCCCCCCCTCCCCATCCTCCTTTCGGTTTATTACGGCTTTATTTGACTAATTGCTCGCCGTGGCCGACTTTGTGACATTTGGCTGCTGTTCATTTGTCGGGCGTCATCTTATTACGATCGTCGATTCCTCGCCTCTGTGTGGGTCGCTGAGAAACGCACGATGCCTTAGGGCTGCGGAGCTACCACTTTTTTTCCCCTTCTCAACGTATTCCCGCCCCCCCCCCCGGTCCTCGCCCCACCCCACTCACACATTTTCTGCTTCAAAGTATTTTGTTTTTGTTTTGCTATTTAACTGTTGTCTCCGGGGTAGGAAGAAATGATATCAGTATTAGGTCAGGATGATAATGTGGGTGCGCGCGCATTCAGCCAGCTCGTGACTACTTTAGGTTGACTGTTTGATCAAGGGCTGGTAACTGGGATAAAGACAACGCTTCTCAACCTGGAGAGCGCACCCCCAAGGAAAACTTGGGGAAAAGGTTAGAGGGGAAACAACTTTGATGGTGTCTTCCTATAACTTTCCACAGAAATACAAGGATAACAAAAATATTAAATAAATCTTATTTGCTTCTGTCATCTTTCTTAAAAAAAACCCAGAAGATATAGACTGATGTGCAGCCCTTTTTGTTTAAGGTGATACACGGTCCTATTTTTTTAGGCCGATTTATGGGTTAATATATTTAGACCGTTATTTGGGCCTATTTGGTTTTTGACTTTCTGCTACATCTCAAGACGAAACCAAAGCCAGTGACTCATCTAGGCGCGTCCATTATCTTCCAAGACAGTAGGAGCCATATATATTTATCTTATAATTAGCATAATCTTGAGACGAAGTGGAAGTACACTTTTAAAAAAAAATTCCTACATTATGAAGCCGCAGGCCTATATAGTCCACGGTCTAGTACAGCAATGTTACTTTAATGCTTCATAATTGCAAGGGATGTTTCTAGTGAGTTTCGCACAATTATTAATCTAGATCTAGACATCCATGATCTAGACTAGTAGGCCTACTTTATATTTGTAGATTTCAAAAGATTTTTTATATCTTCCACTGTTTGTTCATCATGTCTTCATCAAGCGGTATGCAATAAGTTGTTTTTTTAAAGTCATTCGGAACAATATCATTAATAAAAAGATGTAAGCCAAACTATATTTAGATAATTTAAAAAAAAAAATTCAGTAAAATTATAACGATCAAATTAAGAGTTTTTAATGTGCGGTCAATTAAAAAAAAATATTTGTATCTGAAAGAAATAGTCATTCATAAACTGTCAATTTCTAGTAAAATCGTTATAACTGTTTTTGGTATAGGACTACTCTTCCAGTTTACGCACATCTTCTTCCAAGTGTTTCCTACCACCCATGAAGAGAATGCATTCTAAAAGTAAGAAAAGGATAAAAAGATTGAAGGTGTATGTAACATAATCTCTTGACCAAGCCATTCCCACATTAACTATCACTCAAATTCACAGCTAGGCATACACGTATAGCATGTACCGAGGAATTAATAAACTAAACAGCCTATTTGAAATCTGCCTGTCTGATGCTCTTCTTAGAGCGCAAAAAAATATACACATTTCATAATTCAAGCGGAAAGTAAATAGACCATGTCTCAATAATGTCGGTTGCGTGGAACAGTGTTGCACTTCCCGAGAACCATTCAATTGTGCGTCTTGCCTACTCTTAATTCTCAATTCCTACTAAATAAAGTTAAAAAAATAAATAAAATAATAACACTACACAAGTACCGTAGAGTTTTTTTTTTTCAATTAAAAGACACTCCCTCCTTTATAAAGCTGATACCGTTATGTAAGAAGGATAACTCTGCTCTTAATAACTAATGAATGCTAGATACAAAAAATATGTCCCCCCCCCCGGAAAAAATTATTGTTTAGCGCATATACAAATGTTTTCAGAGTATTATAGTTATATTGGTGATGCAGATCCAAACATAGCAACATTACAGGGCGGTAGACTAGACTAGACTACTTGATCTAGATATGTGGTATATAGAAGATGCTAGTTTGGTGATAGGTCTATGAATGAAGACTTAAAAGACGGTGCGCAAAATGCTCCTGAAAGTCTATTTATTTATTTAGCCTTAATGAATACACACGGGAATACCCACTAACGAGCCCCCAATGTGTCAGGAACATAGAAACTAATTACTGTAGTAACAACTGACGCCCTGTGGTGTTTCTATGAACGTAGAATAAGTTTATTTACTTGAAATATAAAAAAAAAATGTAAGAAATTTTAATGTACTCTATAAAATAGCGCTATAGTAATAAATAAGTTCAACAGTTATGCAAAATTAAAAACAAAAATACACTTGAATAGAGAACAGAATAAAACATATCTATAATACTTAACATCCAAAATTTGTCATCATCGATGTAGTAGCTTAGTGATCTTCTGGAGGAATACTGCTGTACATGTCTCAACTCATCAAGTGCCTCTCACGCTATAATCTCTTCCACTCACGTCTTGAGTCATGCCAACTCTCTCTACCTTCTTGACTATACAGTCATGCTCAATATAATATATATATATATCGCTACTTTCATGCTTATAGCATGCTCAGAGCGCTATGGTCCAATACCATTAGTGAACCAGTGGGGGGAGGGGTATCTGGGAGAAGGTTTTTCCGTGCTGCCTTTAGGCGCTCAGTAAACACAACTCTAGTCGAATCGGGTGTCGAAACTCAAGCCCCCCAAGCCAAGTTCAAGCGTACTTAGCCTCTCGACCACGCATCCCAATATACAGGGTTTCAAGCCACACCGACACTGTCCCTAAAACAATAATATTGTAACAATCGATGTCTAATTCTAACAATTAAACAATATTAAGACTAAGACTAAGACTAAGACTGCTTTATTGATCCTTACGGAAATTTGTTGTGATTACAAGGACTCGTTTCTCATATAAAGACAACACAACAGAAAAATACACATAAATACAACAGACAACATAAAGAGTTCATTCAGCGACTACACACAATTATAACACTCCAAGATCTTGAAAAACAAAATACAATTAACTTACTAACTTTAAGTAGATGGATGGGATGCATGACATGGGTTTTCAATAACAACATCCGATATTAGACCAAACAGCACTTAAGTCAATAACATGGTCTCCTCTTACAAGTTACAGGGCTACTTTCTTCTATATACACATTACACACTGGTCATTCTCACAAATCAAAACATTGAGGAGTCATCCAGACAAGCCGTCATAATAAACATACTAAAAAAAAAAGTATGTATTTAATATAAAGATTATCTAGACCCCCAGACAAATTAAGTCTTAGAAGATAATATTAAAAAATTATAACGACCAAACATATTATTCGAGTGCGGCCAATTAGCTAGTATTTTGTTTCCCAAAGATATACATAAACTGTCAAATTTCTAGGAAAACCGTTAGAGCCGTTTTCAATATCTGTCCCCCATTAGATTTTTTACCCAATGAAGATTTTTCAAGCTGATAAGAGGAATAGTAATATATAAAGGACAGGACCGGACATTTTTATTTTTGTCCATTCTAATCTACACATTTTTTTTCTTTAACAATAAAAAAAAATGTGCTAACAATTGTATTACTGTCAGAGACCCCCCCCCCCCCCCCAAAAAAAAAAAAAAAAAAAAAAAAAAACTATTATTTACCGACTCGCCATTTTCATGTGTTCACTTGTTCAATCCCAACACGATCTACCTACGCGACATCTTTCTAATCGATCCCATGCTTGAGCATCCAGCACAACGCCTTCACGTCCCCGACAGAGTCGCTGTATCATGCCAGATGACCATTAGGGTTTAATAGGATCTTGAATATACGATTACTGAAGGCAAGCTAGTGGAGAGCCAGCGAATGATTTCCCCAGGACAAGAGGACAGACCAGTAAATAATCCTCAGCCACATGCAAATTTAGAATTAGTTTGCTGCGACTTAATTTTTAATTTATATATTATAGCTCGCACCTCCTCCCCCCTCTACTCTCTCCCGCATTGGAGATATTCATCCGCCATGTGGTGGACTATGTTAGTTCTTCTTCTGTCTTGTATTATTTGTATGTTGGTTTTTGTTAGTTTTTTAGCCCCCCATTGCTTCGAATACCTTTTCAATTCACAAAGATTTATATCCTAATTTTAAAATTCTCTTTTACTAGGAACTCCCGAAAAGAAAAAAATAGTTTATATTAATTTCGTGTAGTGTATCAGTCCTTGCGTCCATCAGTCAGTCTGTGACGTTTAAGTCCTCAAAAACTAATAGTGTTAAAAAGTCCGGCATTGTCGTCAGCGGTCTTAGGTACAACAGACGACTCCAGATAGCCAGATTGTTTTTGTAGTGTGTTAGATTTAGTACAGCTGTTTGTTGCTTACAAGTCAACGACCGCCAACAGCGAGACACTGCTTGGGTCCTCCCCCGTTTCAATGCTTATAGTGGAGGAAACATGATAGGCTCCATTATTTCCCCTGACTCCCCACTGAGGCGATGAGAGGAGTCATAGTTGGTCAGGAACCGGGGAAAATATGCACCTATTCCTATGGTCTATTATGGTGCAAATATCGTTCTACACTGCGCCTGTTGATCCGGTCTGTTCGTCTTGTTCTAGGTGGTGCATATGCTGCCAGAAGCTAATAGCCTTTTCAGATTCTTCTCAGGATTTCTATAAATTATTTTGTACAAACTTTCGTATTATAAGTAAAGTAAAATTCCCCTTTCAGACCTTGTGTTCTATAGGGCAGATGATGTAAAGGTCATCTGTTTCTGTGGCCTACGGTTAACGAGGGTGTCTTGTGGCCAGCACAACGACCAACCGCCTCCTTTAATTTCCCCAAACTAATGTCAGGTACCCATTAGAGCTTGGTGGACTCAGAGGCGCCCGAAGATCCGAAATTAAAAATATCAGTCTTCACCAGGATTCGAACCCCGGTCTCTGGTTCGGAAGTCAAGCGCTTTACCGCTCAGCTACTGCGCCTCATTTCGTATTATGGTACCGAAAGTATACCTTTTAGTTTTAAATACTTGCCAGATACCGGACCCATAGGGGTCTTCTTTGAGTTTGTGCTTGCCCACTAACTCTGTTTATTGTCTTTTTTTTTTGTTTTCTTAATATCACAATTTTTCTCTTTATCTGACTACAGGTTCAACAAAAATATCTAGATCTAGTTTATTTCTTGAACTAGATGCTTGCATGTTGCAAGATCAAAAGGGGATGGACAAAAGGATTACTCGAGTTTCTTTTTTTTTTCCTAAATATAAAACATAAACTCTTTCAACCCATATTTGATTTAATTTTCTGATTGCATTTCGCCCTGCACCTTCCTACTCATAATAAAGGACAATTACGCCCTACTCTAATCCAAGTTTATATATATATATATATTTTATTTGGATTTCAGGTTCAGGAGTGGTGTTTAGTTTGTGAGGCCACATATAGCGACAGCCCACACATATTTCATTTTTTTTTTAAAGTAAATTTTTTTTTGTTTTTGTTTTTATGAAAGATTATCTTATTGTTTTGTTTTTGGTAATTAGTGATCTATCTCTCGCCATCCTGCCGCCCCACCCCCACCTACCGCTCCCTGCTCTTCTACTCTTCCTCGCTCACTGTCAGCATTACCACGATTCCCCTCCCCCCCCCCCCCCCCAAGAGCATGCTTGGTTGCAATAATGTCGAATAAGATAGATGAAAAGCGCGAGCTTTGTCATAGGTTAGTAAACAACGCCTAGGTAACAGCTAGATCTAGGTGTTGTTTCCAGTAGAGGCCCTAAACTGAAGTCTATCTAAACATTCAGCGAAACATTCGTACTTTTACTTCATTTTCGCCAAAAAGCTTTTACTTTATAATAATAATTTTTTTTTTTTACTATTTTTAAATTAACTCGACACATTTTAAACAAGAAAGAGAAATATTTGTGTGCACTAGATCTAGTTCGAATAGTATTGCTCATAACAACAGTTGCAATACAGCCTCCTTTGACTTTAGACTGTCATCTCACACACACACACACACAACCGCTGACATCGATTTGTTGTGCGATATTGCGCTGCGCCGCTAATTGAGCGATTTTCCAGCGTCTCCGAGAGAGTTAGAAGCAACGCATTGAGTTTTACCGCCTCCCAGATTAATCTCTAGTCTTCAAAAAGTCTCCTAACAGAAGGAATTGATAAAAGAAACTAGAAAAGAGCGCCAAAACAAAAGAAAATGAAGACGTCTGCTGGTTGGATTTGATAGTCATCTCCTCGGTTCTGATTTCTAATTTCCTGGAGTAATCGGGATGATTAAAGTCTCTTTAAAAAAGGACCAAAATTAAAAAGAGCTTAAATAATATACACATTAAATAGTAATAGGTAAGTACAGAATATCTTATTATTTCTTTTCGTTAAATATATTGATTTACATGATTATTTTGTATCAAAAGTAATACTTGTACCCTACGTAGCTTTAATTGACTAGAATCATATGAAAGGAAAAAAAAAGATCATATATAAAAATTGTAACGAACCTTTTTCTTTTTTTTTTAATATATTATTTGATAATATACACAAACATACATATTATATGCATATTATAAAACAATAAAAGTTACAATTTTTACAAGAACAAGAAAAGCATTGCTTGTAAACATAAGTCCAATCCAAATGTATCATATTAATAATTAAAAATTACGTTACGATTCATAGCAAGATAATAAGGGAAGTTTGTGTAACACAAACTCGATGGCTGCCCATGCGGGTCACACTGTCTTATAGCCCTAAAGGAGGATAAAACTGCCTATTAAATCTTGTTTTTAAATGTTTATGTGTATATACATAGAGTATGTATACTTAGCTCTAAAAACGAAAATGTTTGTTATACATATATAGCAATAGTGCAAGAAACACACAGGAAACATTCTTTTTACCTGTTTAACAAATTAGGCTATAAAAGATTAAGAAATATACGATACAGAAAACATTTTTTTTGTCATCACTTTCCTTCTATCACCATGCCAACAAATTTCAGATAAGAATCTACAAACCAGCATTAGTCTTAGTCTTGTTCTAAGGCAGCGGTTCTCAACCTTTATAGGTCAGCGACCTTTTTTTTTTGTGATTCTCCGCTATGTGGCGACCCCCAAACGTAAAAATAATAAGCCCAAGTAACGGTGCCTTTCACAGTGTTATAAAACATTTTACTATTTACTATTCTATTTGTTATTCACCAAAAAATAAAAAAATTTAGAATATAAAATGACACTCCCCTACATTATTATTTTTACAATGGTCTTAGGCAACCCCTGGCAAATCGTCATTCGACCCACAAGGGGGTCGCGATCTACAGGTTGAGAACCCCTGTTCTAAGGGATCGAATGATATATGAATTAACGGCTGAAAGGATCTAAGAAAGTATTCGTGTGAGACACTTTGCAACTTTTTAACTTGAAAAATATTTTACTCAGAAATATATTATTCAGATAAATGAGATGTATGCTGGTAACCTATAATAATCCAATTATTATTATTATATTATTTTTTTTTACTGAAAGTTTTATACATACACACTATTTAATAATCTATTATATATCGGCAAAATACCACTGACTGATTCATTGATAGATTGATTCATCCATCAAGAGATACCTGAAACCACCGAAACGTTCTCGATAAGAAACGGTTGTAATAGATCTGATCGTGTGTTGTTTGCCTATAATAGCAAGCTTTCTTAAACCTTTGTATTTAATCAGTGTTATTTTGTATTTTCAAATTATGGTTCAGTGTTTTATGAATTTATGTCTACTCTTCTTTTTAGTCTTCTGTCCTGAAGCGTCGATGAGTTTAGTGATTCTACTAATGGTGTTATTCTAGTCAAATGATGAATATTCTTTTGTTATACATCTCACGCCTCTATCGTCATCTGATGTATTTCTATGAAATCTTTGTGGGTCTATCTATACAGTTGTCTTACATTAATTTCTATTACTCAGACATTGATATTTAGTGTGCTGTTTTTTTTTTTGTTTTTTGTTTTATAAAAGTTTTTCTTTAATGCTCTACACTGAAAAGTATGCTTAAAATGTCTACACAAGTTTTACAGAATGAAAATATCGATCAGAGAATCAACAAGGTTACAATGACAGTTTGTGTTGGAAATTTAAACTCAGAATCGGCCTCCGAAGTAGTCCACCCAGGCAGGTAAAAAGGCAGTTTTCAATACTGTCAGAAAGAATATCAGAATGAAATTCTATCAAAGGCAAATGACAGAGACTAATGGAGAAAGTAGGTTGACAGATCTTGTGTGGTGCCCCAACGGTCTAGCAGACCAAGGGATAGATAAAAGTGAAGGAGAACTTTGAAGTGAACCTGGCCTAACTGATGGCATATAATGATTATCCAATTGATCTGCTTGCATAGTTGATTTTAAAAATTAAATTTATCACTTTCAGAAAAGAAAAAAAGTAGCCGTTGCACCAGAACTTTAAATGGTCTAAAATATCATGATGTCGGATTTTCACTATCTTTTCTAGTTTACGAGATATAAACGGGACGGACGGACAGACAAACCACACAAAACTAATAGCGTCTGTTCTCCTTTCGGGGGCCGCTAAAACAAATCGTGATCAACTCTATTGAATGACGTGATACACAGTACGGACTGTTCCGATGTTTAACTCTTACTCCGCTATCACTAGATGTCATCAAAGGGCGGACTGGGTGTCAAAATCGGCCCCAGCATTTCTATGCCATGCGGCCCATAATTTGCATATCATATGATGGGCATCCAATTCTAACTGTCCTCAAAAACATAGCTCCTCCTTAGTGGTTGAAGATGAGCACATTTCTCATTTCCTTTGGACTCGAAGATGGCTGTTAAGTCCAATCCTCGCTTTTAAAAAGCCGGCCGCATATGTGGCATGGGTGGGTTATGTCAGTTGCAGATAGGCCTGCTTCTTCTCTCAGCTTTTTGTTGATTCGGCGCTCTTTCGCCCTGGCCACTCTTCTTGCTTCAAATCCTGAGACTCCGAGTCTCACAGCTTCTCGCCATGAGGAGCGATCGAGAGCTACTGCTTCCCAGCCGTGAATGTCGATATCGCATTCCTTGAAGGAGCTCTCGAGAGTGTCTTTGTAGCGCTTGTAGTGGCCTTCTTGGGAGCGCTTTCCTGCACACAACTATCCGTACAGAAGTCGCTTAGGAAGGCGATTGTCTAGCATGCGGACTACATGTCCCGCCCATCGAAGTTGGGACCTTTTTACTGTCGCATTGATACTGTGCATGTTGGACAGCTTTAAAATTTCGGTGTCTGGTATGTGGTCTGACCAACGTAACTTATGAATACTCTTTAGACAGCGTAGATGGAAGGAGTTTAGCTTTTTGGTGTGGCGGGAGTATATGGCCCAGGACTGAAGCATATAGGAGTGACGGGAGAACTGCAGCATTGTAGACTTTCAGTTTCAGTTTCTTGAAGGCTGCCAAAAGCAGCACTGGCACGAGCAATACGGAAGTCAACCTCATCATCTAGGTCAGGGGTGGGCAACCTTTTTGTATCTAGGGCCGCATTGTTTAATATTTGGGAATGGCGGGCCGCATATGTATATACAACTTACAAAGATATTCTAGCTAACTGTGTAGAATGGCTTTTAATTCATATTTACACTGTATCATATTCACGCTTCCTTTTTTTTCCACACTCCACGTTAAGGAATTACAACAAGAGTTAGCAATTTTTTAAACTAATTTTACGATTTTTTTAAAAATTACTTTTGTCTTTTTATATTAAAACATCCCCACAAATATACCGTTGTACCTAATGTGCAGTATTTTTCTTTTTACACTCGTGCATAATGTTCCGGAACTGTGGAACTAGCTTACTAGTTGTTACCTTTGTGACTGCTATCAAATTACAGTCAGTCAAAATCGACCAATAATTATACTTATTTAGTTTCCACACACAAAAAAAAATGCTTGTTCACTGAATGAGACAATATATGTTCCGGAAGTTAAATTTCGGGACGAGCTAAACTTGTTCTTGTGGAGCATCACCAGTGAATGCTGACCATGACCTTCAATGGTGCATACTAAATCAAAAGACCCGAACAAGACTCTGGCCCAAAAACCCTCTTATAGAATCAAATTATTCGGAGACCTGCCTGATCTGGAAACCACTGCGCGGTTCATCTCAGATATAGGATTACTGATCTGAACCCTCCAACATGTAAAATGAGAATGAAGAAGAAGAAGAAGAACAGATGTATGTGTACCCAAATAGTGTAAACAGCATCAAAGTTTTTTTAAAGTGTGGAAATACAGCTACTGGCATAAGATAAGACTCCCGTGGAAGGAAGTACTGACTGGAGGTTCTCTTTGCTTGGAGTTATGTCTTCTGGAGCTGAATCAGCTTCTGCGCTAAATGGTGAGCTGATGGTATTGAAAGCTGGTTCTTGACGTCTTAAAATTTGCTTTTATAAATTGCACAATTAAGGAATCTAAATAAGTGTTGTACTTTTAATCATTTCACTAGAAATAGTTTCACCTTTCAGCAAAGGAAAATGACAAAACTTGTTTTCTTTTGCTTGCTTGTAGAAATGGGAAAGCCTTGTTTGAAAAGATTTAACATGCATTTACATTTCATTTGCAAAAGGCCCATTGCAATAGCAATTATGAAACGCATGAAATCTGTCTTCCACTGTACATATTGGTTACAAAGTCAATGTCCTTCAAGTAAAATAACAATATCTTCCTTGAGATTTGGGGTTAGGGTTAGTGTTCTCATTTGACTTGCCCATGCTAAGATAGCGGATACATTGAATTATTAGTTCCTAAATCGGAATTTAGTATTCCCACTATTCGTATGTAGATTTTAAGCAGCTTTGTGCAAACTTTCCTGTTTGGAGTTTATGGTTGTGATATTTTTTATAAAAAAAAAACAAACAATTTTACTCAGTCAAAGATCGAGCTCCATCAGTTGTTACAATTGCCTTCTTGTTCCAAGCCTACCAAACATTCAACACAGTTCTTCATGGCATTGAATAAATACTGATCAGAGATTGTCTCTTGAATTGAGTGTACTGATGCATAGCCAATAAGAAAATCTTCGTTTGCTTTTTATAATGAGACAGTTTCAATAATTTATGTAGATATTATTTTTAATATATTTGCATTTTTTATATGTATATACTGTGGGCACACATGATTTCTGTAGGTTTCGGCGGGCCGCATGTGGCCCGCGGGCCGTAATTTGCCCACCCCTGATCTAGGTCATCAAAAACATAATGTTAAGTTTGATAAAGTATCCCTTTCAGACATTCCGATCTATGGGGCAGAAGATGTGCAGGTCATCTGTTACTATAGAGATCATCTGTTTTTGTAGTCCACGGTTTACGAGTGTGTCTTGTGGCAAGAGAAATTACCAACCACTTTTCTCCAACAAATGTCAGGTACCCATTAGAGCTGGGTGGATCCCGAAAATAAAAAAAATCTAATTCTTCACCAGAATTAACTCTGGACCCCTGGTTCAAGCTTTTCCACTCAGCCAACGCGCCTCTTGTCTATGAATGTAGGTTTGTACATTAATTCGGAAAATGTGTTCAATTAAATTAGTATTACATGGTAGAGTATGTAGAATTTTTTTTTTAAACATGACACTCAAAGGGTCACTGGTATAAGAGAATACTATATGTTACATTTAACAAATCAATACGTGTCATAGTGGCATCCATGAAGCCAATTCGGTAGCCCTACCGGTCCATTTGGGTACCGGCCCATCTGGCATTTGCCCGAACGCCCGTATAGCCACTCCGCCCCTGGATGTCATGCAGGAAGTTTGTGCTAGGGAGTAATGATCTTCATTTCAGAAGGAAGGTTTATTTCAAGCAATTGTTATTCTTCGGATAAAAGTAATTTTAGATCAAAGACCCACACAGATTAACATAGTCCCCTTTAGAGTCTTCGAGAAACATATTGATGCATTGTGTTCGTGGAGAAACTGTTGGATAGCCACACATCTAGAGCGACCGACTTGCTGCACTTTGTCCTCACCTTCCCGTCGTCCTTCAAATGTTGAAGTCCAGATTGAGTTACTGAGATGCAGTGGCGTCGCTAGGCAGGTGCGGGGGGTGCGGTCCGCACCCACCCTAGAGACGTCACTGCTGAGATGGTCTTTTAATTAGACTCATGAAAAGTGAAACCTGACACATTCAGTTAAAGGCCTGGGGTTAAGGAGGAGGGAGATTAAAAAAGGTCGAAAAGTAGAAAAAAAAAAACAACGTGTTTCAAACTGGACAGAACTGTCTGTAATATTTGGGTTATCTGTCCCTTTTTAGTCTTTGTAATATGTAGGTTATCTGCTCATTTTTAGTTTGTGCTTCTTTATTTTAACAGCATGTCATTTATGTTTTTATTCACTTGTGTGTCTTTATGTTTCTAACGCTTTTGAAGCGTTTTGGGTATGTTTATTTAAGATTCTAGTTTTATACATTAAATTAACTAATCACCAGTTTTACAAAATTAATACTAATAATAAATGCAATATATCAATACAATTAGGTTCGAACTGCTCCACTAAGCTTCAATTAATAAGTTAAGTTCCCGTTTGAGACCTAGGGCAGGTGAGGTAAAGGTCATTTTTTTTTTGGTCAACGGTTAACGAGCAGGGTATCATGTGGCCAGAACAACGACCAACCACCTTTACTTTCCCCAACTAAAGTCAGGTACCCATTAGAGTTGGGTGGACTCAGAGGTGCCATAAAAATCCCGAAATTCAAAATCCCAATTTTCACCGTGATTCAAACCCATGACCCCCAGGTTTGGAAGCCAAGCGCTTAACCATTCATCCACCAAGCCGCCTTCAATTCATTACTTAGCATGTAATGAAATGAGTTTCTAGACCTCTCTCCATTCATTTCATAACAATAGTCTGTTTTAATGGTTTTGGTGAGGAATCTGTTCTGATACTTCTAGAAGTGAAATCTAATGACCCAGTATCCAATTGTATGCTGGGGGGGGGGGGGTTCCTAGTATTGAAGAACGATCAACAGAACTCATATTTTCAACAAAAAAAAAAATTTTTTTCAAAGATGGAGTCTTAAGACAAGAGAGCTCCTTGTACTTTATGTAATAACACACAATATAAAGCACATTTAATTCGAAATCTGATGTAGTAGACTTAACAAGAAGCTTAAAACTTATAGATTAATGGACATATCAAGGCTCCTGCTACAATCTTCTCTTATCTATTTATAGTTTCCAAAATTGACTCTTATGATAACCTACAGGTATCCACATTTCTGATAAAAAAATATTTGTTTTCATTTTTAATACTCTCTATTACATTAGTTACTCTTCGACATAGAAACTAGAAACTACCAAAAGCCAAAGTGTAACAAAACAACCTATTTATATTTCTCTGTCAAACTCGACACATACAGCACGTGATATACTTATAAACACTTCTTTATTTAGTATTTCCGTAAGTCTATCCGAGTCAATGTACGTTTGTTTGACAACATTCTTACGTGGTTGACTCCCTTTTTTTCTGTTTACAACAGAAGTTAAGTCCCCCTCACCGCCCGAGATAGTCAGTTTTCTTGTATGGATTTCGTAGTCAACAAAACGGTCAAAGCAAAGCTATCATTCACTGCCAAGACAACTTGCTACTAAACTTGCACGTGGAACAATCCTCTCCTTTCACTGCTCATTGATTAGAGCATC
This sequence comes from Biomphalaria glabrata, assembly GCF_947242115.1. Classification (NCBI taxonomy): domain Eukaryota; kingdom Metazoa; phylum Mollusca; class Gastropoda; family Planorbidae; genus Biomphalaria; species Biomphalaria glabrata. The sequence goes on from NC_074727.1 coordinate 9,231,888, forward strand.
CATTTACCAATTACCGTATTAACCCGAACAATTTTCGCCATCCCGTCTTCCGCAATGATACGAAGTCTTCTCCCTCCAGCCAAATATATCCCCCCCCTCCTCCTTACCTATATTGTGTACCTACAGATCGTATGAAATAATGACACTCACATTATACAATCACCAGAAGAGCAAGACGTCAGACTGAAAACTAAAATTCCGTTGTTCTTTTGTAAAGTGTTTTCAAAGTTTTTTCCAACCAATTAGAAACATTGGTTTCTTTGACTTTTTTTTGCTGTATCAGCAATCAGACTACTGTCATTTATAATGTCACTACATTGTACTTTTGGTTAAAGTCTCATGACACTTATATAAAATGTCAGACGTGTGCTTTGTTTGGAGAAGATTCTGGGATGTACAGAGGCGTAGCCTAACCTGGTCGGAGAAGGTATATAAGCCCAACCCAAAACAATATCGTTCAACGTTATTTCATTCTCAAAGCAAGATTATAAAAAGAGTGTGTTTTCACACAAACTCAGAGGCGGCCTCCCGAGTCCACCTATGGATTATCTATTTTCTTCTTCTTCTTCTCATTTTATATGTCGGAGGGTTCAGATCAGAAATCCTATATCTGAGATTGACTGAGATGAACCGCGCAGTGGTTTCCAGATCAGGCAGTTCTCGTTTATTTTTTTTTTTCTATAGGAGGATTTTGGGCTGAGAGACTTGTTTGGCCTCTTGATACAGCTTTGAAGGACAGGGTCAGCATTCTCTGTTGACAAGAGCAGGTTGCGCTCGTTCAGACTTTTAGCTTCCGGAACTTATGATGTCTCATTCTTTTGTGTCCGGTTCTGAGTCGAACAATTATGCGAAAAATTATACGTTGGTCATGTCATCATCTATTTGATAAGCAATGTATGCAAAAAGGCGGATATCAATATTTTCAGCTTCGATATCAAAAGTACAAACATCCACAAACACAATTCTACCTCACTTCACACAAACACACGTTTGCGGTCAAAAAGTGCAGCAGACGTGATTATAACACTAGCCATATGTTACTTGCGGCCCGCGGGTCTTAATTTGCGTATCACTGTCGATATAGTCACCGAGAGTGCTTGTAAACAATTAAACGATATAATAATGTTATAAGTATAGCGAATGCGTGAATGCAAAAATAGTATGAATGGAGCTATCAAAATAGCTAATCGACCTAAAGTAATTTTTTCAAATAAAAATATTTGCTTGTAAGCCTTCCTATATATTTGATTAAAATATGAAATGTATAGACTTTATTTTGTATGTTGATGTGTTTAAGTATAAAGTAGATCTAGCATCTTTGAATTAGATCTTGAGTTAGAGATAGCCAAGATCTAGACTAATCTAGAGTTAAATATTGGCTTGGACAGAGTTCTTTCTGCGCGTGCGTGGAGGCTTCGCTCTGCGCATGCGTGGCCTTTTTTTGTTAGACGTACGGAATCATGTATGGAACTATTAATATGTATGTTAATACGACTTAGCAGCTATAGCGAACGAATGTTTGAAAAATGCTTTAGGAAAACAAATTTGAATGTTAATTTGATTAAAATATGAAATGAATGGACTATAATTAGTATGTTTATGTGTTAAAGTATAAAACCATCTTTGCGAGGAGAAGTTTTATTATCTTAGAGCTGAATTAGAGTTTTAGATCTAGGAATAGAGAGATGTGTGAACAGATTGTTGTAAAAATATGGTTCATTGTGAACCTGGCGTCATCTGATGGTTGACCAATCGTCAAGGGTGTTGAGGAATAACCAATCTCTTATTCATGGCCACCAGAAGTTAATTAGTAGCGTTCAGTCAACGACTAATATACTAAAAACTGACAATTAAATCCGATGAGAAAGATGAACTCATATTATACATTCTTTAAAAAAAATGTTTTTGGTAATACATCAAAAAACACACCATTTAAACATTATAAATGCATTTTATAACATTATTTTGATAAATTAAAAAAAAACAGTTTGCTTAAAAGCTATAAAATATACAAGATAATCCCCTTCCCTTTCTTAATATAGACTCCCCATTTTTTAACAATTAAAAATGGTAACTAGTTTTAAAATTATGTATTTTTACGAAAATCGGCTTCAAAACTAAAGGGTTGCTCTCAGAATAAAAAAAAAGTATTTTTCTAAACTTTGCAAAATGTAAAATATCATTAAATTTGATTTTTTAAATATCTTTTCTAGTTTTAGAGATGTTAAAGTGACAGACGGTTGGACAGACAGTCAACACAAAACTTCTAACGGCTCTACCCCTTACGGGGGGTCACTAAAAAAAAGAAGACATTTCTATCCCTCTGTGCATATACTGGCATTGAATAAACAAATGTGCACGTTCAAGACTCATTTATATCTTCCTTCAATGCTGCTACTACTGCTCCCATTTAGTGTTCAATACTTATTCCTGAAAGACGCGCTTACATAGAAACATTAGTGAAGTAGTCGGTGAAGTCTTTGTGTGCGATTTAAGGTGTCAGAAGCCACTCGATCAAGACATGTTTAGTCTTACTAAAAGGTCAGTGGGTTAAAAGCGATGTCGCTAATAAGTCAGTGACGTTCGATTTGAGTTATATGTGCGTCAAAGGCCATACTTGGACAGCCACTTTACGGTTTGGATGTAAACACGAATAATAAAGTTTTCTTGAATGAGAATTGGTCTAAAAGAAACATAAACAAGTTCCGAGTACGAAATCAGTTGTTGTTTTTTACGACTCATACCATGGGTTAAATCCATTGATAATCTAGACCAGTGTTTCCCAACCCTTTTTCCTTAACGAAACACTTCGCACATTCTACGTATTTAGCGGAACACTTCGCACATTCTACGTATTTAGCGGAACACTTCGCACATTCTAAGTATTTAGCGGAACACTTCGCACATTCTAAGTATTTAGTGGAACACTTTGCTTTTTTGTTTCAAAGAGATGAATTTACTTGTTGGCTTACTAGTTAATTATTCCAGTAGTTCAGGGAATACTTTTTCAGGCCTCGCGGAACACTAAGGTTCCTCGGAACACAGTTTGGGAAACACTGATATAGTCCAACAAGTGTTGTATTAATCAAAGTGGTGGATGGCATTGTCAATACTGGATCATATTAAATGTCTTCATTTTCTGGAAGCACGAAGGCAGCTGGCCTGCACAGCGGAGCGATATATTGAAGGGTAAAAGCCCCCCGTAAAGGGTTTATTTTGGCCGTTGTGCTGGCCACATTACACTCTCGGTAACCGTAGACTTTAGAAACAAACAATCTTTACATCATCTGCACCATATTTTACTAAGGGTTATATTTGAGAAAATATCGCCACACTATTTTTGAGTATAGAATATTTTTTATTAAAGCATGTTTGTGCATTTCTCAATCGATAAATCATGAATCATATTTGTTTGTATAAAATGCTGATTAATATGCTTCCGCCCTGTGTCTTCTTTAGCAGATAAATTAAACGGAGGTAACACTCAACGAAATCCAATAACACAGGCAAAAGGCCAACAATATAAGATAGTAGCGAATGTCGAATAAGACGTTTAATAATAACGAAGGGAGCCGTCGAATGTCGTCAAGCTAAATCTCTACGTCCATAAAAACTGCCTCTCTCTCTAAAGCCATCAGAAGTATTCTGTTTACATTTCGACATTCTTCCTTACATCTCTGTCTTGTTTTTACTAATGGCGTCATTCTCTCTAAGTCAAAAATTCCCTTTCTATGAAACAAATAACTTATTCCTAATTGTGCCCTAACACTGATATTAGAGGATATTAGATATTTTCATACATGTAGGCCATTCCGTAAACAGCAAATTTTTGTGTGTGCTTCTGTTGTACGAAATCCAGAGCTTTTGTTTAAAGAACCATTCAACATTTTAATTTGCACATTGCGGCACTGTGATTTCAAATGATAAGCAGTTTCTCTGGTAGTAAAAAGTAATGCTTATTTTTTAGTTTGTAACAGTTACCTATCAATACATGTCATCTTTGACATTTAATACAGTCATCTTTGACATTGAATATATGTCATCTTTGACATTCAATACATGTCATCTTTACATTTCTTCTATTTTATTTTCGTTTATTTCAAAATTTCTGTCAATTCTTCGACTCTGTCCTATTACAATTTGCCTTAGGTTCCTTTACATCGCCTCCTAATGTCTTCATATCCATTTCTCTTCTTTTTCTCTCTTTCTGCTTAAAGAATTTTTTTTATCGTCTGATGGAATCATTTAATTTTAACTAGTACTGCTTGTCTACAGTAGACAGTTTTTTTTTTATCCCATAAATAATACTTACAGCAAAATGTTTGACACTCTTTTTTTTTTTTCCAAAAATGAGGGGACATTACCAAACATTACTAAAATTATTATTTCCCTTGGTCTGCCAATCATATCATTCACTTACAAAAATTTCTTTAGTAATTCTTATTCAGAGACAATTTAATTAGAATTTGTTACAGTTTTGTCTGCTGTGAGACCAGCTTCTCTTAAAGCACTTTCAATGGACTTTTATTAAATACCATTTGCTTAATGCTTCAATATAACAAGAATTGAAAGTCAATCCAATACTCATGTGCACTATGCTTTGCCATTGAATAAAAACAACAACAAGCATCTAAAGACAAAATGTATTTACATAATGTGATATATTTTCACTCTACTATTTTGTCATGTTAAAAAGTTAGTCTATTTGAGAAGCACCCTATCAGTAAACGTCAACCTAGATGACCAGGTAGACTTCCGTGCTGCACGTGCTAAAGCTGCTTTTGGCAGACTTCAAGGTCAGGTGATCAGGTGTGGCAAGGGAGAGGACTCAGCATCTCCACAAAACTGACAGTGTACAATGCTGTAGTGCTCCCTTCACTCTTTTGTGCATTAGAATCCTGGACCTTTTATTTCCGCAACATCAAAAAGCTAAACTCCTTTCTCCTACGCTGTCTAAGAAAAATTCATTAGGGGAACTGGTTTGACCACCAACCAGATTTTGAAATCCTACAGTTGTTAAATATGAACAGTATCATTGCCACAGTAAAAAGGTCCCGATCTTGATGAGTGGGACTTGAAGTCTGTATGCCCGAAAAATCGCCTCCCAAACAACGTCTGTACGTAAAGCTGTGTGCAGGAAAGAGCTCTGAGGGGGGGGGGGTCAACTCCACGAGGACATCCTTAAGAGCTTCCTCAAGGAGTGTGATATTAACATTCAGGGCTGGGAAACACTAGCTCTCATGGCGTGAACGTAAGTATATGAGGCTAGGAGAGCGGCCAGCTTGAAAGAACGCGTTGTGTCTCCACACAATTGTAACCTTGTTATTAATATAAATGTTGGCAAGCTACAAGTGAAAAGACAACACTAACCAACCACCTGCAGACTACGGTTATGTCTGCGCTGGATGTGGCTAAATATATACATCTCAGCATGCTCAACCAGGACTCTTTTGCCACATGAAATATATCACTCCTCCTTAATCTTGTAGGTCTATTATTATTATTAATAAATACTCTCATCGGAGGAAATGTGACCAACACTTTAGAAGAATGGGATCTAACCATAGTTTGAAACTATTATACGCCCGTACATGTTACTTTACCTCGTGTTTCTTTGTATTTTCTGTTGAAAAGACAATATTGTTCATAGAAATAAGTCCGCGTTCCTGCAGTTTGAGAGCCACTGAGTGATATCGCCCAAAGCGATTTTCTTAAGCAATGCTGAGTAATAGCTAAGCTTTCTTATTTATCGGAGGAACTTCAGAAAAGAAAAATCGGTAGCAGCTGGAGTTTGTTGTTATATAGTAAGTTGTGTTGTGTTGATCTTGAACTAGCAGTATTGTCATAGAAAGTACAAAGTCAACGATAAAAATGCAATAGTTGTTTACATAATTTGTTTGTTTTTTTTTAACTTTTATTGAAAGTGTTGCATTTATGACTAGCTTTTGGTTTATAAGATACACGCTGGTAATTACTAACAAGTTAAATATATATATAAAACTTTAAATAAAAACAAGGTTACAAAGACAGTTTTTGTGGAGAAACAAACTCGGCCCCCGGCAGGTAAAAAGGGAAATATTTTCAGAAAGAACATCAGAATGAAATTCTATCAAAGACAAATGACAGAGAAGAATGGAGAAAGAAGGTTGACGGATCTTGTGTGGTGCCCCAGCGGTCCACAGACCAAAGGATAGGTGAAAGTGAATGTGAAGTTAGATGTAAACCTGGCCTAGCTAATGTTTTATAATGTATAGGCCTATATAGTTGTTCCAATTATTTTGTAAAGGGACAATCTCTTATTCCTCAAGAAAAAACATTTCCATTAAAAAAAAATTCCATTAGTTCAGTGCTCTATCGTACAATTGTAACTATCTAGTTCACGAGATAATATGAAAAACTACTTCATAATTGTTGTTTTAAATTATGTCCAACTTATATGCATACTAAAGATATTGTTTCTCTAAAAAAACAACATTTTTTGTGTAAATGTAGTAATTAGTATAACAGAACTCACATAACTTAGCAATATAAATGTTAAAAAGAAAATTTGACAAAAAATCTAAAACCATTTGCATAAATGTGTTAAAATATGTTAATTAGTTTTCTCCCCTAGTATACGAGATCTAAACGGGACGGACAGACAAACAGACAGACATTGCACACATAACTAATAGCGTCTTTTCTCCTTTCGGGGGCCGCTAAAAAACGGAGAGAAAAACCGCAAAATCATTTTAGATATCTCAATAATGAAAGGATAAGCTCCTTTTTTTCTACATAAAACAAAAGCAATTGATAACCACCAACACATAAACCAATTATTGTTTTTATCGCTTCATATTTTGTCATCGACTATGAATGGTCATTAGTAGTTTCAACTTCATCCAAGAATAAAAATGAGAAAACAAAAATGTGTACAAAACGTAATAAGGGAAATAACTCCACAATTATAGCCACATCTCTCAATATGTAGCATTTATTTCCCTTTTCATGCCAAACAGAATATTTAATTAACTTTAATTAATGAACTTATTTTTTTGTTGTTTTGTTAAGTACAATAAAAAATTGGGCAAGGTTTCAACTTGATCCGAGAATGGATGTGGGAGAAATAGCGAGTACACAAAATGAAACAGACTGACAGACAGACAGACAGAGTTACATAAGCTTTGATATAAAGTTGGTTCTCTAGCCAATGTCATTGCAAGATGTGGGCAATCTAAGCAATAGGCTACATGACGCTTTGATTGTCCATAAAAATGGAACTTGTATTTTTTTCTAAAGAATCTTTAAATCTTACAATCTAAGTGACTCCGATTGCTTAGGAATGGAAACATTTTAAAATTAATTGTGGTTATGCAAAAGCAAGCAACAAAGCCATGAGGCAATATAGAACTTGAGACTACGGTACTGTATTGGCGCAGCCGTTTTGTCGCGACCGCTTTAATGCGAGAAGTTCTGATGGTCCTGGGTTCATACCTCCCTCATCGTCTTGTGGGATGTTTGTCTAGGATATAAGAATGTTTAATTTTGAAAAAAACAACATCCGAAAACATGTAAAGCATACAAACTATGAACGGTAGTATCTGAGACCATGATATTGACATTATATTGACATGTCCCCCCTTCAATTTATTAAATGCACAGGGTTTACATTTTCTGACTCTGGTCAACAGTTTATCATGGGGCTTACGTTTTTTTTTTACAAAGCTTATATTAATTTTCTCCGTCTGTCCGTCTGGGTGGAATCTTGTACACGTTATTTCTCCCACTTCCCATTCTCGGATCAAGTTGAAAAATTGTACAATTATTCATTGTCGATGACAACACATTATAAATAAGAAAATAGCCAGTTAGTTAATCAATTAGTTTCAGTAGATTAATTTTGTTTTAAATTGAAAATGTACAAAGCTAAGGGAGATAAGTCTTTTGAAGAGAATCAGTTCGTTCGCTAGAAATTTAAAGCTAATAATAGACTACAAAACTTTCTAATAAGTTCAGTGGCTAACATGTCGACCTACCATCAAGGGGAGGTAAACTAGTCCTCATCGGATTACATGGGGAGCTATGGAGCCAACGCATTCACTTCAATGGTATTTGATTCCAGGAGTAGAAATTTAAGAGATCTGGAAACCAGTCCATAAAAAAACAACAACATAGAAAGCCGCCATACCATTTCACGAGGGGGCCGCCATCAGAGTTCCGTAGCTTGAGGTCCACACTAGGTATATGGTGTGACCAAGCTCAGTAATGGGCACATACATTGAGGACAGGGCCGGCCTAATGCCACTGCAACCTATGCAGCACAGTGGGCCCCGCGCTTTCATAGGCCTCGTGCTAATTCTATGTGTAAATTATTGAATTATACCATTATAACTTATAAATAATAACAGGGTTTCCGCGGCCTCCTGGAAGTCTCAGGAAATTGCAAAATATACGAAAAAGTCCTAGAAATGTCATGAAATTATTACAATCTCATGAAAATTCATAAAAAGTCTCCTGAAAAATAGACAAAATTGCCAATTTGGGGTGCCTATCGCATGCTTTCATTTCAGCTTTCATTTAATAAAAATTTATTGCAAAGACGAATGTATTTTCTCATACAAAATCTTAATTTTGATAAATGCTAATCCCTATCCAGACCGGGCCTCGCACAATCCGTTTCGCACAGGTCCCCGCAATTATTCGGGCCGGTCCTGATTGAGGAACCTTCAGACAAGAATAGAATAAAGAGCTCCAGATCTACATGTGTCCGCTGGGAGAGACCCTTCTTACCGGTCAAAGGGATTATGGGATACACAACACTCCGATGCCCTATTAAACGTTTTTTACGGTAACTCTACATAAAGTTGTATTAAGTTTCATACGTATTTATTTCTAACTGTAACTGTAAAGTTTAGATTGTTCCTAGTTCCGCAATCTTTAATGCTCGCCCACTGTGGCTACATATATACCTTCACCTTGAAAATACGATGGTTTTTTTTCTCATATAAATGGATGCTCATTAAACCGAGCCATTATGATGTTGACACTAATCATTGCCAATAATCATCTCATCGACCTGCGCTTTCACAATGAATCCACCATCAACAAAAATTAGTCTCCAGCGCGCTGATAATTTACTTTTTTTAAAAAAAAAAAAATCGAACTGATGTGGCATAATAAACAATGTTTCTGAAGCGTGTTTCTTACATTGAAATTATAATCAAGAACAAATTTTAATTAGCCATTTAAACTGTGTCAGTGGGACTTTTTATACACGAGACATGCACGCGTACTAAAACTAGATATAGTTGTCAGGGCTCGCCGGCTCATTTCGATCAGGGCAAAAAGCTGATGCATGACACAGGCAAAGAACAAGTGTCTAGTCTGTTATTGGAATATAGATTTGGCCGGCTACTTCTAGAATAGCCCGACATACATAAAATCTGTCTTTGACAAAAAACAAAACAAAAAAACATAGCCTATATGTAAGATCTGCACAAACACGCGTGAAATAGTGCATTCTCTTCATATCTTCTGAATAGTGCATTCTCTTCTTATCTTCTGAATAGTGCAGTCTCTTCTTATCTTCTGACTCCAAGATCTTCAATTTATTGCTTCTTAGTCTGTTTGTATATAGTTCTTATGTATTTTACTTTTTAAAGTAACAATGATCAAAGTATTTTAAAATGGGTTAAAAAGGGTAGAATATAATTGTCAAAAGTATGATTTTTAGAATTGCCTTAAACTTGAGATCCATCGATAATCTACAGACTAGCAACATCATTGGAAGTAACTTATTAGTTATTCTCTGGCAAAGACAAGAGCGTCCTCTGCTAGGGGAAACTATTCATTGTACTTGGGTAACCAATCAAGGATTCATAATTAGCTAACCGATCAACAAATTTACGTATTCTTTCTTCGTATCCAGAATTCTTTCTTCGGATTTTGTCGAGAACGTTGAAAGCTAACACGAAAAGTGTAAATAAAACACTCGATACTAGTTAAACTAGTACGATACCGACATGTAGAGCATTCAATGCTAGGTCAATAAGTGTAAATAAAACCCTCGATACTAGTTAAACTAGTACGATACTGACATGTAGAGCATTCAATGCTAGGACAATAAGTGTAAATAAAACCCTCGATACTAGTTAAACTAGTACGATACTGACATGTAGAGCATTCAATGCTAGGTCAATAAGTGTAAATAAAACCCTCGATACTAGTTAAACTAGTACGATACCGACATGTAGAGCATTCAATGCTAGGTCAATAAGTGTAAATAAAACCCTCGATACTAGTTAAACTAGTACGATATGAATAAAAAAAAACAATTAGTTAATTAACTATTGGTAATTAATTATTTGTGTTTGGTATTTTGAACAAGGGAAAGAAATGGTACTTGACTGAAGTGGTGGCATAAGCTGAATTAGCCCCCCTTTATACGCAGTCGCCTAAGGCTTACTGAACACATACATGCAATAGAAACAATAGATAACTATACAATCTTACGCTCTTCGCTACATGAGTGGTTACCGTGTTGGGTTGAGAAGTCTTAGATGGCTTTAGCGGACCAGTTCGAATTCAGGTCGTTCTCTTTTTTTATAAATACATTTACAAAACGATGACCAAGATACGCTGTTGTTTTCTCTCCCACCCCTTTCCAACTAGTCCTGACAAGTGATAGTAAGAGTATTGAGAAAGCTAAAAGCATGACATAGCGCTAAACAAAAACAATTGGTCAAAATATTTCTAATTGCACAGATTTATTAGCGGCCCACGAAAGGGAAATAGATTCTATTAGTTTTGTGTGATCTGTCTGTCCGTCCGTCCGTCCCGTTTAGATCTCAGAAACTAGAGGAGAAAATGAAAATAGGACATCATGATATTTTAGATCATTCAATGTTCTGATGCAGCGGCTACTTTTTTCTTTTTCGAAAGTTAACCATTTAATTTTTAAAATTATATATGCAAGCAGATTTTTTTAAAAAAATACACCACTTTTTAAATGAAAAACTTTAGGGGAGGTAAGATTTTTTAAAAGGTCGTGGACATCTTCATGAACAACTCAAGCTTTATTCATAGATTCGCACATTGGTACGGAAAATTTGCATCTATGGTCACAATGGAAAATTGTCAATGGATCATTATAAAATATATTTTCCATTTATTTATTAACTAATACTGATTCAAATGTTTTTTTAAAAAGTATGTGAGTTAAAAAAAACACTAATTTTATAGCGCGTAGTTTTGACATATCCTCATTTTACACTTGACAACAATCTAAATTAGACTAAATCATTAAATAGAGGCCATAATCTAGATCTATATTTAGATTTAAATGTATTAAACAATTTGAACAAAATTTGCATCTATAATCTATTAAGGTAATAGCTTATCCTCTTACAGCTTAGGGGTGCAGATTTATTTATTATGAAAACAGTATCATATTCAGAAGTAAATTTGATGCAAACAGCATAATGCACTAGAACCCACTAGTAGGCCTACTCATCCCGATCATAATATTGGACTAGCTGGACTCTAGCTCTAGATCTAGTAATTTTAAGATTAAACATGTTAAGTCATACGAATAGTACTCTACATGTAGATTCTAGATCTAGTCTAGATTGCATTAATTCAGGAACAAAAGTCAGATTATTCGCAGACGATTGCATAATATATAGAACAATAAAAACAACACAAGATACAGAAATTTTACAAAGAGAATTAGATGATTTACAGAAATGGGAATCGAATTGGAGCATGTCTTTCCACCCCAATAAATGTCAGTTATTAAGAGTAACAAAAAGCTCAAACAAATTAATTCCACTTATCTTATTCATGGTTAACCAGTAACACAAACTAAAAACGCAAAATACCTAAATGAAAAACTGTCATGGAATCCCCATATTGATGAAACTATCAAAAAATCAAACAAGGCATTAGGGTTTATTAAAAGAAATTTCTATAAATCAAGAACATAAAACTAAAATGTTATTCGACTATGGTTAGGACCATAAAATATGCATCCTCTGTTTGGGACCCCTCAACTCAAGAAAACATTAAGAAACTGGAACAGATACAAAATAGAGCAGTGAGATTCATAACAAACGAATATTCACATTTGACTAGAGTAACACCTTTAGTAAAATCCCTAAATTTAGAAAGCCATCAGAACAGAAGACGCAAAAGTAAAGTAGCAATTATACACAAAACACTGAACCATAATCTTCAAATACAAAAACAAAATGTAATAAAATACTCTGAAATGCTCTTAGGTGATCTGTCAACGCTACTCTACTTATTCCAAAAGAGCTATAAAAGTCTTATCAAAGTCGACATTTTGCACTGTTTGCTTTTATTGGAAAGAAAAAAACGCAAAATTATTTAAAATTTTTTATTACTTTAAACGACCAAAACAAGACTATGGCTTGAATATTCCTGATCCATTAGTGAATTCCATGGTGGCCGCTTCTGAGTTTGTGTGATGACATAAACTCTCCGTGTAATCTTGTTATTGCTAGTATAGATCTATTACTAATTTCATTACAAGGCTTATCCTAACGAGTTCATACAACTACACTTAATATAAGCATTATATATATATATATATATATATATATATATATATATATATATATATATATATATATATATATATATATATTTATATATATATTGTATTTTGCCTGTTGTTTATTCCGGGTTCATGCCGTTTTAAGATCTACCGCTGATAGTATTTTCAATTTACTATCAAATTTTTCGATTTATCACATCATTCTGTAATTATTATTTTTTGTTCTGTTTCTACTATACGTAAAAGAAAAAAAAGTCACTAAAATTAGCATTAGATTACATAGCAGCCACTTGGTTTTATAGTTTAGAAGAAATACACCCTGTCGTGAAAATACAAAAACCTCAACATAGGCGCTGATTTCAAGTAGATAATTCACACTTTTCTTTTTGTGTGGTCACTGTATCTACTCTTAGACTAGTTAATTAACAATAAGTGTTATTGAATAAACGACTATAACGTTGCTATCTGCTTATGTAATTAGATCATATATCTTTAATAGTGAAGCATACTGTACTACAATAGAAAGCTATATCAATTAAACCAAAGAAAAAAACAAACATACTGTACACCACGTTCACAAGGTTTACTAATGTATCATTATTACTGTTATTATTATTATTTTAAATAAATGTGTTACGTTAGAGCTTTAATGAAACGCTGTGCAGACGATTTAAGTAAGAGTTATCCTGCCTTTAAAAGATTTTAGTCTACAGAAGTCAGGTTTGATGTATTGCACTTTTGGTAAATTTACATCTTTTACCTTAACAACAGCCTGTTTGGGCCTATGTGGTCGTGGACTCGGGGGCAATGGATGTCATCGCGCCATGGTTGCTATGCCACTGCTCCTAGCCCAAACCTGCAGGGAATGGAAGCGGACAGGGTTCGATCGCATACCACATGACCTGGCAGTTATCCATCTTTAAAATGAATGGCACCTAATTATTTCAAAGCGTGTTACCTGTGTCCTACTCGTCTGCCATTTTATTTTTGCTGAATGTTTATGTTTGACATGTTTTGGATGTTCCTCCAGATTTGAAGAGTATTACATACTAGCCCGAACCTCCCTCAAGAGGATGGAGATGGCGGCGGGGAGGGTTCGAACCCGGGACGATCGGGACCGCCAAAAACTACATTCCAAAACCTATACCACACGACCAGGCGCAATAAGCTTAAGATAAAAAAAAAGTTCCCCGTTCAGACCAGGCGTAAGATAAATGTCTACTTATTTCTCTTAGAGAATAATACGAAATTAATATTTTAACACCTAAGGAATGCTTACTGCATTAAATTTTAAAACCTTTTTCTCTCTCTCAGAATATATATAGCCTATATTTAAATCTAATACTTTATAGAGTATTTCTTATGTAACTTATTCAATTAAAAAAAAATACAACCAGTAACATCTAATTAGATTTCTATTATTACCTGTTTGACGGGTTTTAAAACATGTAAAAAGAAACATCTGTAAGAACATCTCACGCAGACATATCAAGATCTATGTTTAGCCCAAAAAGAAGAATATATAAAATAAAAACCAAACCCTGAATTATTAACTCGTTGATTTTCCGGTGTTTTGGATTCACTTTTTTAAAAACACTTCCTCTTTTTTTTGTCTCTTTCAGATAAATTTTAAAAACTTTTTGTTTCGTTTCGTTTCTTACTATTTCTTTTTTTTTCTATTTCTCCATCCTCCCCCCCTTTTTTTTTCTTCTTTCTCTCTATAACTTTAATGTTCTGAGTTTGTCTTCATTCTGTGCTCAGGGATTGGTTAATGCTATGCATCTAACAAGGAACTGGAAGTAGCAGAACCGCCTTTGCTAAGCAGCTAATTCAAATGTTTAAAAAAAACTGGATCCGTATGGATCGATTTTAAGAAGACAAATCTAGCAGAAGCAATACATGTTAAGAATTCAATATTTGTATTTCTAGCATCTGGAAACGTCTAGAATTATATGCTTAGAATGTAGGTCTATATAGGTCTTATATATATCGTAATGCATGTCTCGAGTTATATGCTTAGAATGTAGGTCTATATAGGTCTTATATATATCATAATGCATGTCTCGAGTTATATGCTTAGAATGTGAGTCTTAAATATAAATATAAAGCATCCTTAAAAACAACAACACAAAGCTTATCTAAGGGAAAGAACTCCGCACTTACAACTATATATCTCATTAATGTAGAAGTTATTTCCCTTATTCGATATCAAAGCAAATAATTATCAATAATTAATTGACTAATTGGTTGATGTTTAAATTGATTCATGTTTATTAAGTTACAATAAAAATTGTTTTAAGTTTCAACTTGATCCCAGAATGGGTGTGGGAGAAATAACGTGTTCAATTATCTAAAGGGACAAACAAATAAAATATTATTACTAGTAATTCATTGACTAATAGGTTATTTGTTTATTGACTCACGTCTATGTCAATGAATAGTCAAGCAAATTTCAACTTGATTCGAGAATGGATGAGGGAGAAATAACGTGTACAAACTTTTTACCAGACAGACAGACAGAGTGAGTTGATAAAAGTTTTGTAAAAATAGGTCACTTTAGTTGCGGTAACTGTCACAGCACCTTCAAGGCGCTAGTCAAGAGAGCAAGCAGAATAAGTTTGATATAAGCGAAGAATTTCTGTGCGTGGATCCTTTTTATCAAATTAATAACGAACAAACACACACACACACACTCTCATTCTTGTATGACATAACGCCCCCTCCCCCGGAGAGAGGTTCATGCACACACACACACTTATACAGACGCTTTCATTTTTCAATCAGGAATTGATAGCAGGATTATCCTGGGATGTTTTAATCTTCGTCTGAGGGCGAGACGTCTTCAGATGTACTTACACTCTCAAATATTTGACTCACATTTGATTTAAACCTCGCCAACGTAATTAGCTGCCCCAGTAAACTTCTCTAACCTCAAGATCTACCCTCAAGATCTAGCTATTTCTTTAATGTACGCAGTAGGTCATTTTGTCGCTCACAATTTCGTACAAGTTGTCTCAGTTATTTCCTAAAACAAAATATTTTTAATTTTATTTAATGCTATTGTTTCTCGAAGAAAAGAAAGAAATTGTACTTGACAGATATTGTATCATAAGTTGAGCTAATCCTCTTTATAATTTGTGTAAAAAATTAGGTCGTGGCTTAAAGGTTTAAAACTAACAATAGTTAACTATAAGTAAGGAAAGAAATAGTACTTGACAGTTGAGCTAATCCCCTTTATACTTTGTGTAGAAAATTAGGTCGTGGCTTAAAGGTTTGAAACTAACAATAGTTAACTATAAAACCTTCTATTTTCGTAAGAACTTCGCTGGCACAGTGGTTAGTGTACAACCTTGAAGAGGCTTAAGCCCTGGAGTTTCAAGTCACTTAAAAATGCTTTGTTTACAAATTGTTTTTTTTATTTTTTATTTTGCTTGCTTTAAATTTTACTTGTTTATTAACTAAGATGTCTAATTTGAAGTTATATTTTTTGGTTCTTTAATTTTTTAAAAAATATATCAATGAACTTGCATTGCCTAGGTTATAGAGAGCAGTGACCTACATTTCAGTATGTTTTATGTTTCATTGTATAGACCGCTTGTTAAGACATAGTGTAGTCTCTTTCATCTCTCGTTCCCTATTTTCTTTCATAAATTCCGTTGAGATTAAAAAAAAACACGTTATGAGATCAACATGCGATGGGCATTGATATCAATCTATAGATACGGCTATTGATCTTAGTAAAACTATTAATTATTATTGATATAGAGATATTCGGTACTTTCGAGCATTCATTAAAAACCCATTGTTGTAATTTTTCGTTCGGTTTTAATACTATTTGTTTAGCATGATTAATTAATGAGGCGTGCGGTTCTTTTAAAGTGAGCGAATAGGATCAAAGACTCAAGAGGGATGTTTTTATAAGTCTTTGACCGCAGTGAACTTTATTGTTGGGGATTAATTTTTGTGTGTATGTGTGTGTGTGTGTGTGCGCGCGCGCGCGTGTGTGTGTGTGAAAATTGAGCTTGACGTGGGGGTGAGCGCCCTGGAGCCGAAGACCAGCGTTTTAATATGAATACACTCTTTGGATTGGTTTCATTGCGAGGGTCAGGTCACAGACATTTGAAAGGTAAATAAATAAAGGACGTTGCTTCTGACTAGTGTGTATTGAACTAACAGAATTGTGTCATGACCCTGGCCGTAAAAAGTGAACATATGGAGATCTAAAATGAACAAGAGAATAAGCAAAATAAAAAAACAAAAAAACTTTTTAAAATTACAAAGCTAATATAAGGAAAGGAACTGCATATTTACAGTCATGTCTGTCAATGTTTTAAGGTTTATTTCCCCCTTTTCTATATGAAACACAATTAATTAATTACCACATATAATTAAATTAATTAGTTTATTTTGTTAATTCCTCTTTTTGATTTCATGTTTTGTTTGGGACAACGACAAATTGTGCAAGCTTTCAACTTGATCTGATAATGGGAAGTGGGAGAAATTACGTTAAAAAATGTTGTACCAGACAGACAGACGGACCGAGTTGATATACACATTTTGCAATATTTAGAAAAAAATTATTTCGTTTTTCATAATTAGTCCCTATGTTGTGCATTAGTCCTTTTTATAAATCGCCGTTTTAAAGTATGTTTGAAACTAACAATAGATAACTATACAATCTTCTATTTTCATGCAGCAGAGTGGTTAGAATATCGGCTTGAGTCATGAGTTAGCATTGTTTTATAAACGGTTTTAGAAAACGATTATTATTATCCTAGACTCAGTGACGTCTACATGACTTAAATACCAATCTTCATCGAAAAATTCTACGTTCCAAGAAATGAAATGCCCTAACTCTAACCCTTAAACATTCAGAACAATGACCTTAGCTTATTAGCTTAACTAGAAAGACTTAACAGATTGGCGCCAAATAATTTGAGATCCGCTTCTTTCAAAACCTTCACTTCCCAGCTAAACAAGAAACGAAATAAAAAAATAATTTTAACCGACTTCAAAATTCATCTGTTAATGTAAGTCCTATTGTAAAGGTTTTCATACAAATCTTTGTTTTTTGTCAACAGGGTTTAATAAACAACTTTCCCCTTTGTTCTCTAAATGTAATGGATGCTTGCATAAAACGATGAATGCGCTTGAAGTTTAATGAATGCAGTGTTTCCCAAAAAGTGGATCTGTGTCCTCCCAAAACTTGTGAAGTTTAATTACTTTCAGGAAATCTTGAGGTACGGTATTGATTCTCCCTTGGCAAACATCCACAACATTATTAATAAATGAACTCTTTATTTACCAGTAACAACATCAAGCGGCTATATTTTTTTTTTAAAGTACAGCAGTTTATGTGTATGTTTCTGTTCTGTTGTCTTTTATATGAGTAAAGAGTCCTTGTAATCACAACAAATTTCCATAAGGATCAATAAAGCAAAGTCTTGGTCTTAGTTATTGTGCTGCTTGAGATCATGGGATTTCTCTTTTTGTAAGAAAATTTTTTTTTTTTTACATTGTTATGTTTTGTTGTCAAAACGACGTAACAAAATAGTCACACCACTAAATTATTTAGAAGAACTGGGGCTAATTCGTTCTTTTATACTTATTTCTTGCCTGAAGTGTGGGAGGTATTGCCAACGTAATACAAACTCGACCTTCTTCGTTCTCATTTTTATGTTGGAGCGTTCAGATGACTAGACTCACTAGACAAATATATGAGATGAACTGCGCAGTGGTTTCCCAATCATGGAGCTCTCCATATAGTTTTCTTTCTGTTGGAGTGTTCTTGGGCCCAGTGTCATATACGGGCCTCTTGGTAAAGAGAACAGTTTTTGAGGGCATGGTCAGCATTCTCTGGTGATACTCCACATGGGCAGATTTCACTGATTCCAATTTTGAGCTTCCAGTACATGTGTTGTCGCATTCTGTTGAGTCCGGTCCTTAGTCGAAAGATTAGACGTTAATCTTGTCAGGATAGCTTATAATAGGCATCATCTTTCTTGTGATTCGGATGAGAGCTTGTCCATTTTTCATTTATTTTATTTACTATTAATTTCTTCATTTCTGGACAGAGTGCAATGTTTAATTGTGAGTTTGTTCTCCCACTCTTGGCGAGTGTGTCAGCCTTCTCACAAACTCGACCATTGTGTCCATTTATTAAAGTACCACCACTTTAAGATTAGCACTCTTCCCCATCCCCTTATTTCTTGACCCCCTTTAAGAAAAAGGCAACGACGTTAGCTTAGGATTCGCCTATGAGAAAACAACAATATAGACGCGATACGCGACACTTAGAACTGGACGCGTCGAGAATGATTTAAGTACATTTTCAAAGCATCATTGAGGGCTTTCAGTATAGACTCTGCCTCTTGTAAGAACACAACATCAAGGCGCCGAACTCTAAACACGAGTGCCAGAGACCCAAAGACACTATAATAGCTATAACGGAAGCTTCAAAACAAAAAGAACCAACCCACACAGGCTCTAGCTACAAATGCATGTCCAGTTTCTAGACAAACATTCGGTCAAGCAAACATGCAGAGCCAAGTCCTAATCCCACCTGAATGACAAAATGGTCCCCATCGACTACGAGGAATTTTTAAGCGCTGATAGTAAAATCGATCTTTTCAAGCATACTAATTGCTCTTTTTGATGTATTAATTTGAATTGCCTCACAGACAACACTTAGAGACTTGGCCACTAGGGCGATCAATCACTGTTCATGCTGTTACTAGCTAGAAACTAACTTCCGTTCAGAGGTAAGTCCCTATTCTTAAGTACCAGCCCTGAGAACGGGGGCGAAAGCCTTCTCAAACAAAAGATAATTTCTCTATGTATTGAATAACTTTAAATAACTTTGTAAAACAAAATTGCAAAGTGCAATAACTGAAAATCAATGAGCGAGCACGGACGTACATAAACGACAATAACAACAAAGAATACTTCGCTTACATTCAGACTATATTATATTACCAATATTGTTATTGACACTGCTCAGAAACAGAGCATTATCAATGTTCAATTAGAACAAGAACCGCAACTGAGTATTACAGATGTATATAATGTCTACCTGTCCACAATTATCGCTCCCTTCGACTGTTTCATTTCTATACAAATATGGCTGAGATGATATTAATTCCAGTAAAGTTGCCACTTCTCCTATTAAATGAACAGATCATAAAGTTGCTGTTTTTCATTTTTTTTTTAACTAGTATCAACCAAACCATGACTCCGTGTAACAGTAGTCATACAGCGTTTACAGCATTTATATTTTACTAGTCGACCGGCGGCGTAGCATACGCCGCTATTTTGCAGGGTGGTCTTAGGCCACTGCAACCTATGCGACCGAAGGATCCGCACTTTCATGGGACCCGCGCTGATTCAAGGTGTATAAATTATTAAATTAAACCTTTTTATAAATTAAAACAGATTTCTCGCGCCCTCCTGTCGATTTACCAGGAGCTCCTGGAAATCTCCCGAAATTGCAAAATATACGAAAAAGTCCTTAAAATATACAGAAATATATAGAAAAAATTGTCATCTTTGGGTGTCATTCAATATGGAAAACGACAATCCTACGCGCTATTAATAAAAAACTTCATTATGCGTTAGCCGTAATTGTGTAATCAGGTGAAAGAAGCTTCTCGCGCCTCAAACTAATGAAGAATTACTTGAGTTCAACAATTCTCAAAGATAGATTGAAACATTTGGTAATTCTTGCTATTGAGCAGGATCTATATAGGAAACATAATTATTTTGATATACTGTATGACTTTGTTACACGCAAGGCTCGTAAAGTAATTCTGTACGTAGTAAAGAATGAATAAAATGCATAGACGAATTTATTTTCTAATACAACCTCTTAAATTTGACTTATTGTCCGCTTCCCTACCCAAACTTGGCCCCGCGAAATCCGTTTCGAATAGGGCCCCACAATGGTTAAGTCCGGCCCTGCTATTTAGTGTTTGTAAAATGTTTTACATGTTTCGGATGTTCCTTCAGAGTTGACGATAGTTACTTCCTAGTCCAAACCTCCCGCATGGGATGGGAGCGGGCAGGGTTTGACAGTCCAGCGCGCAGCCATCCGTAGCGAGCTGTGAAAACGTGTTCTCCCCCCCCCCCCGCCTCTTGTTTTTTTTCGTGGGGTGACTATCCGCAGAAATAAGAGAGTGATCTTCCCTTTACTTCTCGTCTGACCTGATTAGGGAAGAAGAGAATTATATATATATAGATACATATATTTTGTATTCGTAGCATGCTCTAAAATACAATTTGTACGATAAATGTGTAACACTTTAATCTCTTCTTATGTATGAATTTCGATTTTTAAGATCCAGTTAATGCTCTTTAAACCATAAAATACAACAACATAAAAAATAAATGCGAAACGGAGAGCTGTGGCGGAACTGTAAGGTGACCTAGAGAAACATGCCGGAAATAAAAAAAAGAGGCAGATTGGAAGAGATATTGAATGAAATAGACAAACGTAACCAATGTCAAGGTTGCCACACTGAAAGTTCTCTTTTGCCAACCGAATACAAATTAGTGCTACTAGCAAAAGAGCTAAGCGATTTTTTTTTTCAGTGCCTAAAAGTGCGTAAAACGATATCCTACCGAGAACAATTGTTATAGAAGGCCTGAACACTGACCTGCAACGTCACAGCCTGTGGGCAGTTTAGACCAATAGCTCGTTGCCACGTCACAGGTCTGCACGGCCTTCTATAACGTATGATGTCCATCCTACAACGTGTAAAAATACACAAATGATCCGCACTTCTGAATTTCTATACACCGGATACAATAAAAATTAGCTATTTATAGATATCTGCCGACACAATCTGTATACATAGAGGTATATCATTTCAATGCTGAAAAAAGGCTTGCGTTAGTGTAAAAAGTAATTTTTTTTTTCAGACCTTGCGATCCATAGGGCAGAGGCCATCTGTTTCTGTGGCCAAAAGTTAACGAGGGTGTTATGTGGCCAGCACAACGACAAACTGCCTTTACCTTTCCACAACCAATTTCAGGTACCAATTAGAGCTGGGCGAACTCAGAGACGCCCTAAAGATCTTGAAATTAAGAATCCCAGTCTACACCAGGATTTGAACCATTGAAAGAATAAACCCAAACTACTAGAGACACTAAATATAACATTTGTAAAAATATATATTGTAGTTGACATTTGTGGTACCTGACATATGTTTGTTTTTTCGGACATTTGTTATATATGACATTTATTCTACCTGATTTTGCTGTAGATCAGTGATTCCCAAAGTGGTCTATATAGACCCCCAGGGGTCTACGAGGACTTCCAAGGGGTCTACGGAAGTGAAAAAATAAATTGGGGGTCTATGGCCTGTTAATGGGGGTCTACGAAGGCGGATCTCATTGAAGCATGACCATTCATGAAATTGACTCGTTCACACATGATTTGTACCTTAGTTAATCCTTTGAATTTCAACCCTGTTAGTGGAATGATTTTTTTTTATTTAAAAATTTTAACGTATTATTTTAAATACCTTAATTGTGTCTACATGAAAGTAATAATTTACATGGCCGAGTCTATAAAATAAAATGTTGACCGTAAATTGTTGGTTATTAAAAATTTGGCTTCATTCTTTCTTTGTTGAACAACTATTGCATTTGTTCTTTATTTTTATGTAACAAAGTTTGAAGCTATGCCGCTATGAAACCATCGAAGCTGGAACATCGAGAAAAGTCAACATGAAATAAAATAGATTAAGATTTGAAATACTTTTGAAAACTTTTAAATTCAGAATTAAGCCACAGTAGAAAAATGTTGATTAAACATCATAGAAGAGAATAGGTTTGTGAGTGTCTTACAATACATTTACTTAGGCTCTAAAAAATTGCACACTATAAGCAAAATATTGACTTTGCCAACCATTGAAGAGGTTTTACAATCTGTTTTACACAATCCTATATCTGATATCATTAAAAATTCCTCTAAGCAACAATACAGTTCAAAGGTGTAATGGTGAAATGAGTTTTGGACAATGAATGGTTATCGTGTTATTACGATTTACTTTTTTAAAAAGCTGGACTAGTTAACCTTGCCTGATAATGTAGTGGTATTATTATATTTTTGTTATGAATCAAGAAATTCATAAAGAATTGCTTTTTGCCTGAAATTTTGATCAATTGCTCCTTCACACTGAAGTATGATAGTTTTCGAAAGGCTTATCTTTGACACTATTTTTTTCTGAGTTCTTGGTTGCTAAGATCCTATTTTAAAACAGAAATTAAACGGGAATCGGACATAGTCTATTTCACAAACTTGTTTCATAAATTGAATGAGCTTAACTTGCAGCTACAATGTGATAACCTAAATTTAATCAACACGAAGGCATAATCTCAGTGTTTCATGTGAGGATTAAATTAATGAAGCATACTATGATACATTTTCTTACTTTCCAAATTTAAATCAGTCAGACATTATCTAATCGAGAAGATAGAATGTTAACCCGAACTAAATTGAAGCCCAAGATTGACATTTTATTATCAAAGCTGCCCACCAATAGGCGTTTTTTTTTGTTTTTTTTTGTTGTTGTTTAGTTACTTCTTGTAATGCATATTAAATTTTATTTTGCTTTATTTTGCTTTGAATGTCATCAATAAATATATATCGCATAGTAATCAGTGAGAAAAGCACATCTGAAGTTAATGAATTTTCAAAAAAATGCTGGGGGGTCTACCGAAAACTTAAAAACATGGCAAGGGGTCTACGAGACAAAAAAGTTTGGGAACCACTGCTGTAGATGAAATTTTTTTTACCTGATGTGACGTTGTGTTTACTATGGGATTCATGCTTAGTGCAATTTACATCATAAACGTATGCCGAGTATTAATGAATTAATAAAACACTGAAGTTATGACATTTGTTGTAGCTAACATTTCTTTCACCTAAATGTATTTTACCTAAAATTTCTTTTAGTGACATTTGTTTACCTGACATTTGTTATACTTGGCAATTGATGGGAATTAAAAAAGCTAAGTGAGGGCTGGACAGCGGACATTATTTCTTGTCATTTACACAGCGGAAATTATTTCTTGCCATTTACACTTAATAAAGTCGTAGATAATACGTTGTGATGCCGACTACCTCATCTTTCTTTTTTTTTTGCTTGATAGTTACATTATTTTCAATTTTAAAATTTATTTTTCAAATCGTAATTGATAAATTAAAGTATATGATTTAAGGCAAGTCTATATTTTCTTTTAATTGTAACCATTACATGTAAAATTGTATTTTTTTGTTGTTGAAAACTTTGTTTGTTTTATCTTTTCAGGAAGGGAAACAACTCTGCCATAAGTAAAATGTTTGCAATATTTCAATTTACCTCCCCTTATGGCAGTTTGCTCTGCATCGTTATAGCACTAACTTCACTGACTCTACACACTTTATCGGGGCAACCACCAACGAGGAAAAACATTTTATCTATACAGTCAATAAAAAGATGTCTACACAACGAGATATATCCCGACAATCTTTCTGTAACACATGTCAGGCCTCCTTCCGGGATTTCCCAAACGACGCCCAGAGACTGCCGAAGCGTTTTCAGACACCTTCTGATGAGTTATCGCTCTTACGTTTCAGCGAAACCATCTCTCCAGAGTTCTCCACCATTACGATACGACGTCCATAGTGAAACACAGATTCCTAACTTCCACATCCCTGTGGATCTACTGCACTTCTTTTTAGGCTTTGGTTTGAGTCCCGATGACGTCGTCCAGCTGAGGATGACCAGCATGTGGACAATGTTCAATGATATCATGAGAAGCGGCGAAAGGCGTCAGCAAACAGTTCAACCCTTGGAAGCCAACGGCGAAGGTTTTTCGGAACATGTTTTCTGGGATACGCCTTTGAAACGAAAGCATTCTACGACTATGGTTCCCGTGATTCCGTCAAGTTTCTTAGCCAAAAACAGAAGGAAGAGAGACGTCGAACACAGCGTTGAAAGCTCGGGGGACTTTGAGATAAAAAGACGCGACCTGCAACTGACCAGCGGCGCCCAGAAAAGGGCGTACGGCTCGTGGTACGACGTCATCCGCCAGAGGCGGCACCAGGTTCTGTCAGTGAACAACGCCCTGGCCACCCTATCCGACATGCTGCTGGAGCACCGCAGAAACAGATTGTTGAGGAATCGAGAGAGGTTACGTTACTACATGATGAGAGAGGGTTAAGGCGCACAAGGCTCCCTACGCCACACACAGCACAGTGATACAGCAGCCCTAACAACGGAGGCGTATAACGTCTTCTGATTGCTAAAACTTTAACAAACTGAATAGTCGGATGAAGGTTTCTTTTTCTTTTCTGAACAGGATTCTAGTATCACAAGAAATAACAACGAAATTTAAATTGTTCTCTTCATCATTCAAAAAGAAACTTATTGTTATGAATATGACATTTTATCTCTACAAAATTATGATAGTAAAATGAGTATAAATTATCTAATTTTATACACACCTGAAATACACGATACTCGAAATATTTAAGCATTATTTATTTTGTGTCTTTGTTTTTTGTCTTTCACCTGTTACATAACAAGGAACACAAGTGGCTACTATATGTTTCAAGAGGTGAAATCTGAGATACATGAACACCTTGGTGCTTGTACAAGTCTCTATTAGTAGCCACTTGTGTTTAAAATATGTACTGGCTATACAGATAATTAGCAATTATTTTCTTTATTATAAAAGAGTTGAAAAATTATAGTAGGTGTTAAACATTTAATTCGTGAAAGAATCAACTACACAGACATACACACACATGCCCAACTTACATCTAGATGTACAGGGGCGGACTGGGTATCAAAATCGGCCCGGGCATTTCTATAAAATTCGGCCCACAAATTCTCTATCATGTGATGGCATCTATGTCTAGGTGTATCGGTCCTTAAAAATCATTGTTAAGTTTGATAATGTATCGATATGCATGCATACAGTGAACTCTATATATCTTAATAAGCAATATTGCGTCTTTTTAAATCAACAATTATGTAGGCCCTAAAAAGATGAAGCCTACTAGTAGCACTGTCTACATTCTACATTTTATTAATGTCTGTGAAAGACTTTTTGCTTAAACACGACGCTCAGAGGGCCTTTTATAAAAATAATAAGAAGAATATTATAAAACCTTTCACTACTTGATATGTGCCGTAGTGACTTCGATCAGGCTATTTCGGTGGCCCTACCGGCCCATTTGGGTACCGGCCCACCGGGCATTTGCCCAAATGCCCATATAGCCAATCCGCCCCTGTAGATGTACATGCATAGCTCCATACATTCAAACACAGTCAAACAAACATTCAAGTTCGGGTTTCAAAAGTTCTAAAACTAGGAAGACAAAATATAGACTAATACTAATAGTTCACCCTAGAGCTTAGATGGCTAGGGATACATAGGTATACCCTGCATATAGTACTAATTGACACTACAATTTTACTGTACGATGATTGCATTACTCTCTACATCTGTTCTACAGATTGTACCAAGCCCTCTTAAAAAAAATTATTGCTAATAGATCTTATATCTACGGCAAAACAGTGAAATTCGAGACATCGGATTTAGATGTTATTGCAAACTTGTAAAAATAGGGAGACGCGATGGCCGAGTGGTAAAGCGCTTGGCTTCCAAACTGGGTTTGAATCCTGGTGAAGAATGGGATTTTTATTTTGGCGATCTTTGGGCGCCTCTGAGTTCACCCAGCTCTAATGGGTACCTGGCATTAGTTAGAGAAATGTAAAGGCAGTTGGTCGTTTTGCTGGTCACATGGCACCCTTGTTAACCGTAGGCCACAGAAACATATGACATTTACATCATCTGCACTATAGATGGCAAGGTCTGGCAGGGGATCTCTACTTTGTATACTTTTTAAAAATATCTTCTTTCTTAACATATGTTTATCTTTATTAATGTCTTACTTGGAATTATCTTGATCTAAGGGGATAAACCTAAAAGCTAAATCAAGGTTCAATGATCATTTCAAGCTAATTACTTTTTCGTGATCGAAACATCTTTGGATTTAGAGTTCGCCATTTAAATTGGGAAATTACTTAAAATTACCACTTTTATGATCGCTTCCCTTTGACCATTTGACGATTAGAGTTATCTGGTGGAACAATTCAACTTATTCAATGATACAGCGTTTCTAAAAAATGTGAAATGAGGCTGTTTTCTTTTTATTTGACCTGTGCTATTTAAAAAACAGTAAGCTTAATAGTGCTGTCTAGACGCCACGATAATTTGTTGAAGTTCAAACAGAATACGGGAAACGTGAGGTATTTCGTTTAAATTCATGGGAGAAAGTTTGAGAAACAACTGTAACCTGTTCAAAATACTGACCCCAGTGATTTCAGTTTAAAGATCTAAAATCAATACTCTGGTTACACTGTATATACGTAAAATATAAACAAAACTTAAACGATCATTTAATAAACTTAAAACAGCTTTAAATTTAACATGAAAAACTTCAAAAAATACATTTATTAAAATTACAATACATCCTTTATACAACTTATAATATAATAAATAAAAAAAAAATAGGTTCAAACCGGATTTACAACTAGATTCTAGATTTGGAAGGAGACTAGATCTTAAGAGTTCTAAATCAGAAGGCATAATGTAGTGCTAAATCTAGATGTCCATATAATGATAACATCAATAAATATTCACTAAAGTACGAATTCCCGGAGCTGAATTGGTACAACACATCAAAATGCGAGCACGCATGTGAAGGTGTCAAAATCACTGGATGTAGGCCCTAATCTATATTAGATTTTAGTAAAAAATATGATTAACACCGAGATATTCTTTAATAAAATTGAAGCAACTTTAAATTTACTCTGTAATCGTATAATTTCGGAATACTATGGCTGACTAAAGCATGTTTTTTTTCTCAAGGTCTAGTTAAGCCAAACTTACATTTATTATTTTTTTTGCTTTGAAAAATTATAACGGTCAAACTAGAGTTTTCCCGTGTGACCAACGAGCTAGTAATTCTTTTCTCAGCGATATACATCAACTACTAAATTTTGAGGAAAATCATTAGAGGCGTTTTTGAGATATGCTGTCATTATTCCTGGATCCAGGTTCAATGAAGGAGTGACTTGAATAGATAAAACAAACAACCTAGTTATCGCTATTTAATGGATGACTACGGCATGTTTTTTGTTATTGACTTTGTAGACTAATCGCAAATTCTATTTTAGCCCCTCCCCCCCCCCCCCAGAAAGGGGAAAAGACGCTATTAGTTTTGTGTGGAATGTCTGTCCGTCTGTACGTCCGTCCCGTTTAGATCTCGTAAACTAGAAAAGATAGTGAAAATCCGACATCATAATATTTTAGTACATTCAAAGTTCTGATGCAGCGGCTACTTTTTTCTTTTCCGAAAGCGAAAAATCTAAATTTTTAAATCATTTATGACAGCAGTTGTTTTCATAAAAATACACCACTTTTACAACTATTCCCTATTAATAGCAACAAACACGGGAGGCTCCTTTGTAGGAGACATCACTATGTACCAAATTTTTAACACATCTATGCTAATGGTTTGAGAGGTTTTGTAAAAATTTTTTTTTTTTTACATTTGTATTGCAAAGTTAAGTAAGTTCTGTTATACTAACTACTTAATTTCCACCCCAAAAATGTTAACTTTTTTATTAAGAGAAAAAATGTATTTAGTATGCATATAAGTTGGACATAGTGTAAAACAACAATTAATACGTAGTTTTTCATATTATCGCGTAAGTTGCAGTGTGAAACATATCTCCACTGGCCTAAAAGAATTTTGTATGGAAATGTTTTTTTTCTTGAGGAATAAGAGATTGAGCCTTTATAAAACAATTAGAGCAATTATATATTCATTATAAGACATTAGTTAGGCCAGGTTCACATTTAACTTCACATTCACTTTAACCTAGCCTTTGGTCTGTGGACCGCTGGGGCACCACACAAGATGGGTCAACCTTCTTTCTCCATTCTTCTCTGTCATTTGTCTTTGATAGAATTTCATTCTGATGTTCTTTCTGAAAATATTGTAACCTGCCTTTTTAACTGCCTGAGTGGACCACTGAGGGGGCCGATTTTGAGTTTGTGTCTCCACACAAACTGTCTTTGTAACCTTGTTAAACTCTTGAATCAATAATGTCTTACATTCGGAAATTCCCGTACGTTTTAGTTCTTTCAAGAACACGATAGTCTTTTCAAAACCAATAATGGCTCTAGTTTGAAGTCTAATTCTTAATTAGGCCAAAATTACAATTTATTTATTTTTTACTTTGAAAATTATAACAGTCAAACTAAACTTTTCCATATGTGGCCAACGAGCTAGTAATTCTTTTCTCAGTGATATACATCAACTGTTAAATTTATAGGAAAATCGTTAGAGCTGTATTCGAGAATCGCTTTCACCTAGGTTCCATGACGGAATGACTTGAACAGAGGTATTGTAAAAAAAAGAAAGACAGCTCATTAGATACTATATTTATTGCCTGTATATACTCTTTCATTGGACTTCATTCTCCTTAGATATAACATCACTGTTTGTAATAAATGTAATTTTCAAGCAGGCTAATTAATTTAAAAAAAAATTACATGCGCCTGAACTTTTTTTTAAAATAAACAAACCTACACAGTAATGTGTTAGAAAACTAGGTTTCTAATACTATCAATATCATAGGCGTAGAAAGCTGGGAAACTAGGTCATATAAGTTTACACCCACCGTATCATTTCTAATTAACTCCCATTTCCAGTAATTTGCTTTTATTCAGCGCAACTTTTAAGGTTATATCATGCTCAGTGCGCTGTGGTCTAATCTCATTTGTGGACTAATGGGAGGGGACAGAGGCGTAGTGAGGGGGGGGGGGCAAACGGGCACGATAGCCCGGGCGCCACCCTTGGGGGGGGGGGGCACCACACGCCGCAGTCTATATTTTAATGTGATGCCCATGGAAAATTTGGAGGGGGGGGGGAGGGCCAATAAAGTACCTTGCCCCCGGCGCACGTTTTGCTCATTAAACCTGTGGGAGGGGGAAGTGGGCATCTGGGTGAAGGTTTCTGTGCTGCTTTAAAGACCACAACTCTGCTCAAGTCAGGATTCGAACTCGAGCTCCCCCCCCCCCTCCGTAAGAGGTTGCCGAACGGTTTAAACCCATCAGCCACACACCCTCACTCTTCAGACGACATTTAAATTTTGAAGAAGTGTGCCTGGCTATGAAATATGTAGATATATTTATACAGTACAATACTCATCTCTTTCTTTCAAACAGACCTAACAGCAAACATTTCGTTACCCGACGCAGAC
This sequence comes from Biomphalaria glabrata, assembly GCF_947242115.1. NCBI lineage: Eukaryota > Metazoa > Mollusca > Gastropoda > Planorbidae > Biomphalaria > Biomphalaria glabrata. The sequence continues at coordinate 9,261,771 of NC_074727.1, forward strand.
ACCAAAGTTGTCTTCGCCCCTGCCTTGCGGAGAGACTTGAACAAATTTAATTAATTAACTTTGTTGTTTACATATATTCGCCACAAGGGGGCGCAATAAACATCCAGATGTGTCACGTTTCTCTTAGGGGACGATGTCGCCTCATTAGAATTTTATTACGCTCTAAACAACGCTGACATATTCTACTGTACTTACGACACAGCGTAAAAGTAGGGAACACAATTTCTTCATGAGGCAGCCACGTCCTGGTCTAGGCCTACTTGTCTACTCCTCATAAATAGAGAAAAAGGGAAGGCGGTCAAGGATCAGCTCCTTTCGAAAAAAAAACCCAAGTATGATGGAAGCTGGGGGGGGGGTGGAGGGGGAGCGAAAGAGATTCGTTGATTGCATAAAACAGGATTAAACCTTTTAAAACCTATAGATAGTATTAGAGAACAATTATAATGGTACTCAGCAAAGTTATGATGAAAGTAGGACTCCCACTCTCGAATGTATCACTAATACATCTATGGAAAAAACAAAAAAATGCGCTGCTGTCTCCAATGTTTAAGGTGTATACACCTCCTACATGTCGCTTCATAAACATATGCCTTCACCCTGTTGAACAAAAAAAATGAGTAACATACAATGTAGTAAAACAATTAATAACTTGTTTGTTTTTTTAATACGGTCTAAATTAGATGTGAAGCGTGTAAAATATAAAAGTTTATTTTTGTTTTTTTGTTGTTTTTTTTAAAAGACTTTTCTTCCTTTGTGAGAATGATGACCTATCGTAAGAGTGATTACTTCGCTAGAAATGACTCATGAATAATAATAAAAGGAATAATTTTTTTACCCCCCCCCCCCAAATATATGGTTACGTTCATATATAAATCTACTCGAATATAGAAAAGTCTATTTGGGGATTTAGATTCGGACTTGGAAACATCATTGGACAGTGGTCTAGACTAGAATACTTAATCTAGTTATGGATAGTGGTATACTATAGTGTATTTACTGTATTACTAAAATGTATCAGGGTATGCCTATTTAGTTCTGGCAGTCCGGATAATGACTTCTAGTATGTCGGAGCGCTAAATAGTCATGCACATGTATTCATCTTGTCAACTGTTTCCTGAATACATACGGGAATTCCCACTGAAGTGTGTTCAACATAAACAAGGCGTAAACTAAATTTAATCTTAAGACGATTATTTTTTGAAAAATTATAACGGTAAAACCAGAGTTTTCCCAGTGTGGCCTATTGGCTAGTAACGTTTCTCCAAAAGATATACAAAAACTGTCAAATTTCTAGGAAAATGAAAATAGAATGCTTTCGAGATCCACGTCCAGGTTTTAGGTTCCAACTATGAAGAGTTTGCAGGCTAATGAGAGGAAAGTAAAAAAAAAAAAAAAGAAAAGGGCACATTACGTGAATAAACACCTGTTATAGATCTCAAATTTTGTACTTAAAAACAATGGGGCACACGTGACGCCACGGGGCATAGGGCCACATCACAGAGTAGTTAAGTTCCTATAAAATAAACAAGATGTTACCAAATACTATTTTCTTATTAGCCACTATAGCTTAGTAATTGCAGAACACTACGGCATCGGCTTGCAAGCCCCAATAACTTTGAGCTCTATTTCAGATCAATAAACATGCAGACTACATTAGCAAATATATATATACACTCTACTAAGTAGTAATAACAAAATAACTGACTGAAGTCACATTTTGTTTTTTTTTGTTACATTTTTTTAAAACTATATCCTAATCTGGCCCACAGTTTGTAAACTAATGGCCGTCTCCCTTGAGGCTCTGTAGGAAGTTGTCCTCCAATATTATAAATTGTCAGATTGACCTCTACCGGCACTAAAGCCACATTGGCTTTCATATAGCACCTAGTCCACCAGATGTAGACGGCGAAAAGAAAATCTAAATCGACAACCGGTGGGCAATGATTATGCATGCACTGGATGTGGCAAAATATGTAGGTCCGCTGCCGGGGCTGCGTAGCCACGGGAAATACTGCATTCCACATTTATCTTTGGACTCGAAGACAAGCCTTATTATTATTAGTGTATTATAGATTATAGAGTTCCTTAATTAAAAAGAAGATAATGATGGCCTACGCGTATCATTGAGTTAATCTAGCGTGAATGCATGCTAATCAGAGACTTAACTTCTCCATGTCAGTGGATTTCCTGGGAAGAAGGAGCACTCGTAAGAATGTGTTTAGGAAACCACCTGAAAATACAGTGATATAACAAAGCAGAAAACACCAAACACAGACAGAGAGGCCGATCTTAGAAAGGGGAGGTGGGATGGTTATACATTCAGAGAAGATGCCAACAACAGAGCTAGAACGGCGCCCAAATTTGGAACCTCCAAGGCACCAGTTGCTGAAGAAGATCAAAACGAAAAGATTGTGATGCAGTTGAAGCTGAGAGGCAAAAAAAAAAAAAGCTGGAAAGAAATTAAAAGACTAGCTAGAGACCGTGTTGTATTTTCACAAAGCTTATATCAACTCATTCTGTCTGTCTAGTCAAAAGTTTGTACACGTTATTTCTCCCACACCCAATCTCGGATCAAGATGAAATTTTGTACAATTATTTCTTTTACCTGACGACACAAGAATCAATTTTAAAAAATGAACCAATTAGTTAATTAACAAATGATAAATAATTATTTTGTTTCGTATCTCGAACAAGGGAAAAATAGATAACTATACAATCAAAACCTTTATAGGTCGCCGCTTTAAAGTAAATTTGAAACAAACTATAGAAAATAAGCGCATAAAAGATTAAGTCAGGCGCCATTTTGTCCTCACTGGCAAAGAGGATGTAGCTGGTAGCAGATGTCTTCTGAAAGAGAGCTCTCAAGAAAACTTCAATGTATTTATATATATGTATGTATGTGTGTGTGTGTGTTTGTGTGTTTGTGTGTGTGTGTGTGTGTCTACTCAAAAAATTTAACCAATCAAAACCAAATCTGTTGATGATCAGATCATTGCATAAAAAAAAAACGAGACAGGAAGTAGGGTTCTGCTAATATGTAAATTTTTTTTGGTCTTACATTTAGTGTGTACTAATTTACTTAAAACTCATACTTATCTTTTAGTGTATAAGCGAAGTATAATTGTGTTATTAACATATAAAGTGATGAGAATGCTCTAAAATAGAAACATGTCAGTAACAAAGTAGTCGTGTGCGCGCCTAAAATAACAAGTCATGACACAGCTTAATGAATGATAGTCTTCTTACAAACACGCGTTGAAAAAAAAAAAAAAAGAAAACTGTTTACCGGTTCAGCGTTAAATTTACTTTTATTAGTCGCTATGTTTCTGCTATAAACCTTCCTCATAAGTATTATGTATAGATATGTATACGTCTTTTGTGAAACTACCGTATTTGTCGTAATCAAGGCACCGTTGAAAAAAAAAATTAGATAATTTCAAATAAAATTAATTGGAAAAAGCCCTTTTAAAGGGAATGTCTTATGTCCGAGTGGCCAGTTGGGCACAATAAGATTTTTGTTTACCACTTCTGCCGTCTTCAAAATAGATCCCATGCTGTAATTTACATTAGCGTTTCTCAAACGCCCCCGGAGGGATGGGGGCGACGTCCTACCTACGGGGCTACGTCCCAACAACGTCTGAGGGGGGAGGGTTGTCAATTGACCTTTCTAAGGACTAAGACTGTTTAGTCTTATTGTAGTTGTAAATCAATATATTCCATGTCCCCCTGATGCGTCTTCAATATCGACTCAAAATAATTTGAAGAAGACATTTTAAACGCGATTATTCTTGCAGAACGTGGTGCAGTGGTTGAGTAATTAAGCGCTTGGCTTCTGAACATGTGGTCATGGGTTTGAATCTTGGTGAAGACTGGGAATTTGAATTTTTTTTTAGGGCGCTCCTGATTTCCCCCAACTCTAGTGGGTACCTGACTTTAGTTGGGGAAAGTAATTGTGGTGAATCGTTGTGCAGGCCACATGACACCCTGGTGGTTGACCGTTGGCCAAAGAGAAAGATGACCTTAACTGTAAATCGCAAGGTCTAAAAGGGAAACTTTACTTTTTTTTTCTTTACTACAAATACTTATTGTTGTGACAGGTGGGGAGATGTGACGTGTGTTTGGCGCGTTTAATGTCTAGGGGATGATTATTTTTAAAGCTATCACACCCCCACTTATCAGCATATGAATCGGGAGCAGACACGCAACGAGACAAAGCAATGAAAGATAGATACAAAAGTTAAAATAAAGGATATTTATTTACATAAATATACATATAATAATAAAAAGGGGGAGGGTTTGCATCTATCTCTAGTATATTCTATGTTTAATCATCACTCTTGCACATAATAAGAGAGTATGTCACTTTGTCCTCTGACTTAGCTGGTTGTCCTGTTGATGTCGCAGCTGGCTGTGTCCTGGCTTGAGGTTCTGCAGCTGGAGGTGGCCTCTAGCGGATAGAGGGACGCCGGCGATATAGTTCTTGTGGAGTCTCAGTCCCAAGTTCTAGTATCTGTAGTGGGCACAGTATGGCGGGTGGCCGGATACCGTGGGCACAAGGTTACTGTGGGCAGAGCTGATCTGCCGTGGGCAGTGTAGGTAACAGGATATGTCCAGTGAGTTGCAGAGGGTTGGCGTAGCTATGACGTCTCGCACAGATCTGACTCTATAGGGACGTCGCGCCTAATAGCTTGACAGGTGGGCTGTCGAATAGGCGGGCAATGCCGATAGCGCCAAGTAGTAGAGTTGAGTAGATCTCCGTAGGCGGTAGATGATGCTCAATAGGAAAGTGCAGTGCTGAATAGCACTAAGCACATAGATAGGCCAGTAGGCAAATAGGCGATAGGTGATTCTTGATAGCAAATACAGTGCTGAATAGCACTAAGCACCTAAATAGGCAGGTAACTCTTGATAGCAAATAGGTGATTAATCCAATAGATAAAAGGCAGACACCTGAGGGAGGCTGCGGATAAATAAAGACAAGTTAGGACATGTCTCTCATACATCTTATCGATGCCCTCGACTGAGGTGCATTCGTCAGATTGGTAAAATTGCTTTAGAGCATAAAGGGGAGATGATGACAAATGGGATTTGGAAAATAGATGGCAGATAGTAGCAATATAAAAATGTACATAAAAGGGAACGTAATAATATAAAAATGTACATAGAAGGGGAAATAATAATCTCAAATAAACAACACAGGTGGATAGAGAAAGACAAGGGGGGGGGGGTTGAATGGGCGGTGGTCAGCGACCCCGATGGTTTGTTTACATATGACCGTGGGTCGAGAACAATGGAGCGTGCTTGAATGGCCCTTCAAGCGGCGCAACTCTCATTAGAGTAAAATGAGTAAAGAGGAGATAATTCATACAGGGGAGATAACTCATATCTCCTTTCTAAGCGCAGCATTAGTGCGATAGTAAAATCATCAAGGCGATCAACCGAGATAAAGGAAATAAAATAAGGTGTACAAATATATACATGGTTGCATCAATGATCAATTGAGCAGCGTAGCATTAATAGATTAATGCAATACTAAAATATATACATAGCACAGGTTTATGTTTTCTACTTACGCCAGTGAGAAATACACAATGCACTAAGTAAATATAAATGAACTAAGCAAAATACACATGATAAAATCCAATGGAAATATACACAGATTAAGATGGAACTTGTGATTAAGTTGGGCTTACCACCAGGTATTCCTCTAGGAGGGAGAATAAATGATATAGTCCAGACTCGATCGACAGCGATAGAGGAGTGAAAGGGTCTGGCTAGATTTGAATCTACTTATATATGCCTGGGAAATGTGGGCGGACACAGGAAGCGTCCTAGGCTAAGAATTAGCTTACACGTGGGTGAAGTCCGACAAGCGTCACACCTTGGAGTACCACGCGGTGTATTGACCCGTGTAATCTCTCAGATCAAAGAGAGACGTGGGGGGAAGAGTGACCTGCATTCCACCCAAGGGGGGGGTCAATCGCGGCGGACATCCGCGGATAAGACTAAAGAGAACGTGTCTATCTTTGCCCCGGTCAAGGGCAGATAAATGAAAGGACTGGCCTAATTTTCTCCAAGGTGGTGTCAACCGCGACCGTCCTTCAGACATCCGGCGGGCAAGATAAAAGAGATTGTGTGTTTACCTTTCCCCGATCAAGGGCAGATGAATGAAAGGACGCACTTTAGCTATCTCCAATGTGGTCAACTAAGTCTAGCCTGGAGCGGAAAAGGTGGTGAGGGTGGAGAATTCAGGGGTAGGATGGGGAAATAATTAAAATAAAATAAATAAATAATGAAAAATAATAATTAATGCTGTGATAAATTTGAGTGACTCTGACAGCGAGTTTTTGACTTGTCACAATTGTGACCCTTTTAAGCACGAGAAACTCATGTACTTTTTAGTAGAGATGGGAAACGAACCGAACCCGAACCGAACGAACCGAACTCGAACCTCACTTATGACCGAACCGAACCGAACCCGAACTTTGAAACTGCTTGGTACGAACCGAACCGAACGAACCCTCCTTATCTTAACCAAACTAATTTTGCAATTTGTACATCCTTTTTTTTTTGGTTTAAAAAAAATAAAAAAAATTACTTAAATATTTTATTTAAATTCTAATGATTCCATTATACTTTGAAAACTTGGGGGGGGGGGTATGAAAACTTTAAAAAGAAAAAAAAAGCGGCGCGCTGGGGTTCCCATGGGTGTTTCCGTATGTGCCGACTCCCCCCTGGCCTTGAATTTTCTCGGGCTGTTTGCAATATTGGTTTTGAGTTGAATAGGCGCCCTCTAATTAGATCTAGATCTAGACACTAGTTCCTAGTAAGTAGAAAGTCAACATTAAAATATTGTCACTTTTATTTGAGATGGCTGTTAGTTGAGAGTAGAATATTTTTTGCTGATTATAGAGTGTAGATTTAAATCTACAATAAGTTCATTTGTGTTCTAGTTTAAAATAAATTTTATTTATCTTCTATTAAGTGAATTATTTTTACTAAATTGTGACGTATTCCATATTGGAATATTATCAGTGTCGTAGCAAGGGTGAGGGAGGAGGGGGAGAAATGGAAAATCTCCCCGGGCCCCCACTTGAGGGGAGCCCCAAATGAGTGTTTTTTTTACAATATTCAATATTACGCAAAATGCAGGGGCCCCCAAAGAGGTCCAGCCCCTCCCGGGCCCCCAAAGGATGAAAAATTCCTAGCAACGCCCCTGAATATTTTTACTATTATTTTGTTTTGCATTATTGATCATCAGTATTTTTAATGTAGCGTTTCTCAAACTTTGGGTCCTCCCCCGTGGGTGGGGATGGCGAGTACTTTGAATTGGGGGATGGGGAGACGCAACTTCCTGACAAAAAGGGGTGTCATAGAGTGTGTGTGTGTGTGTGTGGTGTCTGGTGGCAATAAGAAGATGTTAAGCGATTGATTTGTGTTTATGCATTGAGTATGATGAAATTAGCGTAATGCAAATGTGAAACGGCAGACAATCTTGAGACCTAGATTTCGTTTAAATATCAGTATATTTCATTAATATTACATCTCTATCAAAAGTTAAATATGTGCATATTGTAATAACAGTTAGGCTATATTGAGTTGTTCACATAAGAACTTTATTTTAAAGTTTATTAAGTTTATATGTTATTATAAGGCTTGTCTTCGAGTCCGAAGATTAGTGAGGAATGTTTTTCCCATGGCTGCGCAGTCCCAGATGTGACCTACATATTTTGCCACATCCAGGGCAAGCATAACCACTGTCTGCAGGTGGTCCATTGAGTTTTTGTTTTTGCGTCTGCGTTTGTCCTCGGCAGCGGATTTTCTTTTGGTCTCAAATGTGTATCCCGTGGCCTTCGGGAGTGAACTCCAACTGACTCGTTTTGAGGCCGCATGTAACCAAGTGCTCTCTTCTATGTCAGCTAAGTAAAATTTAATCCTAAGCTGGTCTTTGAAGCGTTTCCGTGGGGCTCCTATGTTATGGCGGCCACCTTTTAGCTCACAAAAAAAAAAAAAAGACTGTCTTTGGCATACGTTCGTCTCCCATACGGGATACGTGCCCTACCCAGCGTAACTGACGGATTATAAGAAGTCCCTCTATACTATCCTTACCGGTAAAAATATAAAACGCCTTTATTGGTTCAATTGTACTAGCTGTTTGTAAGCGACAAACCAACGACCAACTAACAAGGAGAGGGGGCGTCGAAAAAAAGTTTTATTTTCAGTTTAACTTATCTGAATATTAGTATAATTACATGTTTAAAAATTAAAATATATTAAGTAGGAGATTTCATTTTATCTTCTAATAAGACCTTGTCAAATGTAGACTGCTTTTTGCGAGGCGCGTATGCACAATATGGGTCAAAACGTTTTGGAGAAAATATTTTAAAACATCTCCGCTATTGAGATTCTTCTGCATTTTTTGTCTCAGAATAGTCGAATTTCTTCCGTATATTGCAATTTATTATAGTGACGACTTATGTGTGAAAAAAAAATCCTCGTTAGAGACGTCTTTACACGAAAAATATTAGTTTTTTTATTATGATGAATAGTGCGTTCTGAAAGAAAGCACATCGATATTAACCTTTTAAAAAATATCTCTTCTTACTAAGAGAAAAAGGTTAGAATACGCTTAGCGCCGAGTCATGCCCAGAATTAAACCATTTGCCAACTTGAGCAAAAACCTGCCGCATCTTCAATTCTATCTCCATTAAGAAATTTTTACAACGCTTAAAATGTATGTAGGCAACATTATTTTGGAAAATGTATTGCCCATAGGCCTATTATATGTTGCAAAGTATTTGTTTTATGTAAAAATTAAACTTAAAGTGTTTTATCTGATTAATTGTATTAAACCTTATAACTTAATTTTGCTATTACATAATTTCATAACATCGAACCGAGCCGAACCCGAACTTTAGACCTGACCGAACCGAACCGAACCCGAACTATACTCGTCATCGAACCGAACCGAACTCGAACTTAAATCTGACCGAACCGAACCGAACCCGAACTTTAAAAGTTCGGTTCGATTCCCATCTCTACTTTATAGTATAGAAGTAATGCTCGCTACGCCTCATGGCGGTTTAATGTGAACAATTGGTGCTAAATTCCTATATTCATTTAACATTAAACATTTACAGCACTAGACACAATACACTCTTTTAAAACGGCGGAGTAATACAAGTTGTGGTAGTAGGGACGCAGCTTCGGAGCTATTGTCTCAGGTGAGGGTACGAAACCTGAACTACTGGCCCGCATTGCACAGTCCACAGCAGCCCTTTCAAAACTTTAAGTAATATGGAAAGACTTAGCTCTCGGCACCAAAATCAGACTGATACGCTCCCTGGTCATGGCCACATTTTTATATGCTTGTGAGTCTTGGACGCTGACTGCAGAGTTAGAGAGGAGGATCCTAGCAATGAAATTGAGATGCTTCTGAAGGATCCTAGGAATCATATTTAAAGCCCGCATCACAAACCAAGAGATTAGAGACAAGGTTACTGCAGCGATTGGACCCCATGATGACCTGCTATCGTAAAAAAACGCAAGCTGAAAATCTATGGTCATATTACAAGGACCTTCCTTCAGGGAACAGTACCAGGAAAAAGAACAAGAGGCAGACAGAGAAAGCGATGGGAGGACAACATGAAAGAATTCACGGTCCTGCCACTGAAAGAGGTTCTAAGGCAAAAGACAGAAAGAAATGAAGAAAGACGGTGGACGAATCTTGCATGGATCCCCCAACGGTCCATCAGACTAAGGTGTAGGTAGAGGTAGAAGATAAAAAGTAGGGACGTGATATACAAATTCAGCCTCGTCCTAAAACTCATCGGAATGAACTTGAAAAAAACAACACCTTCATTTGTGTCAGAAGAGAATCAAGAGCCCCCCCCCCCCCCACACACACACCTCTCCCCCCCCCCTAACCCTACGTTTCACCTAACAAGCCAAACATACTTAAATACAATTCACAAAACTGACGTAACTCTTTCTCTCCTAAATGACGATACCAGCGTTGATTCCACCAGAATGTGGTAAACAATTACGGAGAGAAAGAGTTAATTGTTACTATTTCTATTCGTCTATGAACACAAAGTGATATGATACATTACCAAGGACCACTGTCAAGTGTTGACATTCTTCGGTCATAACGAAGCGCGCCGTCTGGCGATAAACACATTATGAAAATTGTCATTTTAAGGGCCTCAGTTTTTTTTTTTCACTGCGGCAAAAAAAAAAAAAACGGTTTAAGGACTAGAGACTAAAAGATTCTCGGTTTTAAATGTAGCCCGTTATGCAAATGGATACGAAGCGGATAAGTTGAAAGGGAACTTAAGGGCTGCGCGCCATTTAATTTAAGTACTTCTAAATTGTTGTATACACTTTTAAAACTTCAGGTGACAGCTGTTTTATTACCTATTTCATACGGATATACATGTTAATCTAAAACAATTAATGCAACGCAGACAAAGACATGCATTTGTTTTTAAAGTTCTGTACAATTACCGAGAATGTCTGTTTTTAGAATTAATGATAATTGAATATTAACTAATAATCTAGTCCAACTTCTATCTCTTTTTGAGGTGGCAGAGTGGCGAAGTGCCGGGCAGGGGTCTCAGGTTCAAATCCTGGTGAAGACTGGGATGCTTAGTCAACCCGACTCTAATGGGTATCTGATGTTGGTTGGGGAAAAGTAAAGGCGGTTTGTCGTTGTGTTGGTCACAGATCACCTTCCAACCATCTACCTCCATTGTGCGTAACGTCTGAGAGAGGATATTTCTTTTCCTTAAGTGCACAAAAAGTAATAGATATATTTGGTCAGTTTAGATTGTTTTTTTTAAATATTATTACAGTACAGTTTCATAACCCCCTTACCTTTTGCAATAGCTGCCTTTTAAGAACATGTTACTAAGTGTTCATTCATATTGATAATATATAGCTTCAAAAAAAAATGCTATATCTACATGTTACAATGTACCGAATGTACTTATATAACAATAATTTTTTTAATCATGTAGGAAATTTGTTTTAGAACTGTTTTACACCGGGTAACACAGGGCAAAATAATACGACATCAAGTCATGTACATACAAACAAAAGTCTCACGAAAACCTTACACGTGGAGTTTGGATCAGAAAGTTGCCTTGTATTTGTACCTAGCTTGTCTCAACTCACTCTGTTTGTATGTCTGGTAGTAAACACTTTTTGAACACATTATTTCTCCCACAGCCATTCTCGGATCGCGCTGAAGCTGTGCATAATTATTTATTGTACCCAACAAAAAGCGAATCAATCAAAGAATTAACCATTTAGTTTATTTGATACCAATTAGGGAAATGTATTTAACTATACTAAGAGAAATGGCTAAATATGTGGGATTTCGCCACATTAGATAATTGTACCAATTATTTTTCACGCACCCATTCTCGGATCAAGTTGAAACTTTCCACAATTGTTTATTGTAACTAACAAAACATTAAATGAATACATAAATCTTGCTTGCCATGTGATGATTTATTAATTGCTAAGGGAACAGGAGATTTTTTGTTGAGCTTCGTGATTGGTGACTTGTTTCTTCTCTGTGAGGTGACAATTGGAGTTCGTGCCCCGAATGATGGTCTCTATGTGTCTATCTTTTTTTTTTTTTTTAGCTTTGGTTCAAATATTGTTTTCGAACATGTGTCCAAGTGGAACCTACATATTATTATAGCTTTTATATAGCGCTACTTTCATGCTTATAGCATGCTCAGAGCGCTTTTGGTCCAATCTCATTTGTGGACCAGTGGGGGGGGGGGGGAAAGGGGGTATCGAGGAGTTGGTTTTCCGTGCTGCCTTTAGGCACTCAGTAAACACAACTCTGCCCGAGTCGGGTGTCGAACCGTCTAGGTAGCCAAGCCAAGCCAAGTTCAAGCACACTTGGCCTCTCGACCACGCTTCCCACCATAAGACATACTATCTACATTTAAAGTTTCTAAAGTAATAATCTATGTGTCTGGAGTAAAAGAATGAAAATATAAACATTTACGATATGGAAATAATGAGCTGATTCAAACACGAACATATTTGTTTCCCCTTATTCGTAACATTGCCGGGGTCAGATGACTAGTTTTGTATGATATGAACTTTGTTTTCAATTCATGCTGTTCTGCATAGAGTTTCTCTCTAAAACAGTATCTTCTCCTAGCTTTCTAAGAAAGTATACAGGCCCTATGGACGTGCTCAGATTGATCTACCACAAGGGTAAGTAACTCTGGTTCCGAAAGAACATTTTCCTGCTGATGGGTTGTTTGCGTCAACCCTGATGATGTGTAACAAACGGGTTGTCTTTGACAACCATAAACATCTTCCAGCTGATGTTTAACAAACGGGTTGTTTGCGTCAACCCTTAACATCTTATTGCTGATATTTCACAAACTCGTTACATAAATATTTGTGTTTGTGTGTTTGTATCATAATGCTAATTCACACAAGTGTATTTTAAAGTTATTTAGGTCTTTGTTGTTTCCTGTATTTCCTCTGCACTATTATCTTACAAAGCTTTTATCAACTTACTCTTTCTGGTCAAATGTATGATACAACCTATTTCTCCCACATCCAATCTTGGAATTGAAATTTTGTAAAATTACTTCTTTACCTGATTTAAGAGAATCAATAATAAAAAAAATTAATTAATCAACTATTGGTAATTAATTATTTTGTTTGGTATCTCGAACAAGGGAATGAAATTGTACTTCACTGATAAGGTGGTAAACGTTGAATGAGTTCCCTTTATACTTTGAAGAGAGAAAACTTTGAACCTAGCAATAGATAACTGTAAAACCTTCTATTTTCATTAGCACTTCCCTCGCAGTTTGGTTAGTGCGTTAGCCCTCGAATTCAAATTCAGATCGTTTAACTGTTTCTTTTCATCAAAGCATTAAAAAAAAAGCGATCACCTAGTTGTTTTCCTCCTACACCTTTCCAACTGGTCCAGGCAAGTGATAGCATCATAGCGCCAGAAACGGTCAAATTACTTGTAATCGCATATATTTGTTTTTTTGTTAGTTTAGATCTAATGTAAATTTTATTACATGACTGATCTAAATTAATTGATAAAACTACTCTCAAAATAAGCTTTGTTTTTTAAAAAAGTATTTGTATGTTTTTCTTGTTTAAATCTGACAATAAAAAGTTTCATATGAATGCTTGAACATTCTGATGTGATTAGGTCGATAGGATATCAAAATACATCTTTATACCCATGTATTTGTTTCGTGGTGGGAAGCGTGGTCGAGAGGCTAAGCGCGGTTGAACTTGGCTTGTCTTAGCTACCTAGAAGGGGGCTCGAGGTTCGACATCCGACTCGGGCAGAGTTGTGTTTACTGAGCGCCCCCCACTGGTCCAAAAAATGAGATTGGACCAAAGCGCTCTGAGCATGCTATAAGCATGAAAGTAGCGCTATAGTAAGCTATAATATATAATAATAAATAACAATAATTTGAAAATTTGAAAACGACCACGCTGACATTACATTTCACGTATCCCCCCACCCTCCCATTTTGTTTTGTATTATTGCGATATAGGTCTTTCCTTGCATTTAAAAAAAAAATTGTAATAGTTACATGTACACTTTTTTTGTGAGAAAACAAAAAAGGATGAAAAGGGGGGAGGGGCATTAACTGACTAAAAAATCCTTGGTTGATTTAATGTTTCGTTTCGTTAACATTTGAAATCCTTTTTTTACAAGGTGTTTAATTCAAGTCATGTGGTCTCAGCTGATCTTTATTCTCTGTATACTGGGAGTATGCACAGTCAACACTCAAAGAGTAAGACAAATTTTTTTTTCGAGAGTTAAGGTTATAATCTAGGGGTGTAAGATAAGAATTCTTTCTTTCTCTCTCACTGTCTCACTGAATATATATATATATGTTTTTTTGTCTGTATGCCTGCCTATCTATCTATCTATCTATCTATCTATCTATCTATCTATCTATCTATCTATCTATCTATCTATCTATCTATCTATCTATCTATCTATCTATCTATCTATCTATCTATCTATCTATCTATCTATCTATCTATCTATCTATCTATCTATCTATCTATCTATCTATCTATCTATCTATCTATCTATCTATCTATCTATCTATCTATCTATCTATCTATCTATTTATCTATTCTATTCTATTCTATTCTATTTCTGATTTATTCATATTTCACACACACAAGTAAAGTAAAACAACAACATAAACAGTATCAATTAATTAATGCTATGACAAGAAGGAAAAAAAACAACAACTTTTCTCACCAAGAGTTTTTTCTGACCTTTGATTCCGTTCTGTTTGGAATCAACGTGCACACACACATGCACCTTAATAATCCAAACGTTATGTATCCTCCCTTGAGCGTTACGCCTCTGGGCTACACAAATGTGTAGAGTACATTAAGCGGACTATTAATAATAAGGGATGAAAAAAACAAAAGCTTCTAAACCTTACTGTACTACCAAATACTATAGTAGTATAATGGTACCTGTCTTGTCACCCCAGTGTATTACCAAATAGTACCTGTCTTGTCCCTCTACCCCCAGTGTATTACCAAATACTATAATGGTACCTGTCTTGTCACCCCAGTGTATTACCAAATAGTACCTGTCTTGTCCCTCTACCCCCAGTGTATTACCAAATACTATAATGGTACCTGTCTTGTCACCCCAGTGTATTACCAAATAGTACCTGTCTTGTCCCTCTACCCCCAGTGTATTACCAAATACTATAATGGTACCTGTCTTGTCACCCCAGTGTACTACCAAATAGTACCTGTCTTGTCCCTCTACCCCCAGTGTATTACCAAATACTATAATGGTACCTGTCTTGTCACCCCAGTGTACTACCAAATAGTACCTGTCTTGTCCCTCTACCCCCAGTGTATTACCAAATACTATAATGGTACCTGTCTTGTCACCCCAGTGTACTACCAAATAGTACCTGTCTTGTCCCTCTACCCCCAGTGTATTACCAAATACTATAATGGTACCTGTCTTGTCACCCCAGTGTACTACCAAATAGTACCTGTCTTGTCCCTCTACCCCCAGTGTATTACCAAATACTATAATGGTACCTGTCTTGTCACCCCAGTGTACTACCAAATAGTACCTGTCTTGTCCCTCTACCCCCAGTGTATTACCAAATACTATAATGGTACCTGTCTTGTCACCCCAGTGTACTACCAAATAGTACCTGTCTTGTCCCTCTACCCCCAGTGTATTACCAAATACTATAATGGTACCTGTCTTGTCACCCCAGTGTACTACCAAATAGTACCTGTCTTGTCCCTCTACCCCCAGTGTATTACCAAATACTATAATGGTACCTGTCTTGTCACCCCAGTGTACTACCAAATAGTACCTGTCTTGTCCCTCTACCCCCAGTGTATTACCAAATACTATAATGGTACCTGTCTTGTCCCCACAGAGTACTACCAAATACTATAGTAGTATAATGGTACCTGTCTTGTTACCCCAGTGTACTACCAAATACTATAGTAGTATAATGGTACCTGTCTTGTTACCCCAGTGTACTACCAAATAGTACCTGTCTTGTCCCTCTACCCCCTGTGTATTACCAAATACTATAATGGTACCTAATTTGTTCCTCAGTGTATTACCAAATACTATAATGGTACCTAATTTGTTCCTCAGTGTGCTTCCAAATATCAGCAATGCAGTCGTTCCTTTTCTTGTTGCTCTGTCCGGTCTGAACCTCTGATATGCAAACAGGCGAGCAATGCCAAGTCTTATTGTTATGTAAGTTTCACTTTCTTTTTTTTTAAAAACTAAAATAGTATTAAATTGATTACAAAGCTCATATCAACTCACTCTGTCTGCCTGTCTGGTTTCAATTTTGAACACGTTATATCTCCCACTTCCAATTCTCGGATCAAGTTGAAACTTTACACTATTACTCTAGGTTACAGAACATGAAAAAAAAAATCAACAAAAAAAATCAACAAAAAAAAAATACAGTTAGTTCATTAATTAGTGGTGATTAATTAATTTAGTTTGATATCAAAAAAGGGGAAATTAATCTTACAGTTTTGATAGATGTAGCTGTAAAGATAAAGTTTTTTTTTTTAAAATAAGCTTTGTTTGTTAAAAAAAATTAAGACGCATAGTTAGTGTTTCTTAGGTCAAGACATCCATACTAAAAAAAAATATAGCCACTAATGTATTGCTACGATCTTCTCTATCAGGCCTTCTGCAAACACTGCCCAACAACACAACACATCTAAAACATCAACTTGACAACAAGAGCTTCAACAAAAAATGTGGTGGTTTATTTACAATTACATCAACAACAGCCAATAAACACAATTGGCTACATTAACTTCAAATGCTTTGCTACACAACAGAACTGCCTAACTAATCACTACAAGTCTCTCTAGCTCGTACAGCTACATTTTCGAGGACTCACTTCGTAGCACACAGTCCTTACTGCTTGCTGTCCCGGACTCTACTGTCTTTTCTAACACACTGTCTCTCGTCTGTAAAGGCTTTTTGGTCACATGACCATAACATTGGTCATATTGCGTGCATTAGCAGTAATGTCCCTTGATCAACAGCCCTTGACCTGTGATTGGCCTGAATCATGTGTGTCAGTAGGCCGCACACACATTAACCCTTTCAGTCCGCCACTAGGGTTATAACAGTATACTTTTTTTCCTAACCGGCCATCTCCCCTGAAATCATATCTAGCTTGAGCCGAATATAACCGTATAGTTAAAATTGGCCTGATATTCGGCCGGAGTTCAGCTCCAGTGCAATCCTAATTAAAAGCAAGTGATATCTACAGGGCTGTCATTCAAAGACCTGGCCTGGTGTTATTTAAACAGTATATAGTATGGCTCTTCAGTGGCGGAACGACCATGGATCATCTAATTGAAATGAGATGAATGCCTGGGGGAAAAAAAGCCCGATTAGCATATTCATTGTCTTTCGGACGTAAAAAACTTGAAAACTCAAGCTCTTAGCAATTATTCATATACATGGGACGACTTCACTGTTATTGTTGTTTGTACAACGCAAGGCCTCAGAGTAATATGAAAGGGTTAAATAAAAAGTTGATGTGTTCAGTGATGACATGTTGGTGACACGCCCAGAACTATTTATGTCATGAACCCAACGGTCATTGGGCAGACGATGTAGAAGTACGCGCACCTGTTTGTCTGCTCTTCAGGTTTTTAAAAAAACGAGGACTCCAAGTAGATGGAACAATACAACGTACAGCCTTTAGTTTATTCCACTCTTGGAAGTACTACGATTTTTAAAATACAAATCTCGACCACCATAAAAGATTCGAACTTAAAAAATCCTTGACTAGAGAACAAACGTTTTAACCCCGGACTACAGTTTCTTATTCTAGTTTCTTCTTCTTCAACGTTCTCATTGTTATGTTGGAGTGTTCATATTAAGACTAGATATGACTAGACCAATACATGAGATGAACTGCGCAGTGGTTTCCAAATCAGGGAGCTCTCCATATAGTTTTCTTTCTATTGGGGTGATATGGGGCCAATGTCTTATACGGGCCTCTTGGTAGAGAGAGCAGTTTTGGAGGACGTGGTCGGCACTCTCTGGTGATACTCCACATGGGCAGATTTCACTGGTTCCAATTTTAAGCTTCCTGTACATGTGTTGTTGCATTCTGTTGTGTCCGGTCCTGAGTCGAAAGATTAGACGTTGGTCTTGTCGGGATAGCTTATAGTAAGCGTCATCTTTCTTGTGATTTGGTTGGGAGATCGTCCATTTCTCATTTATTTTATCTACAATTAATTTCTTCAATTCTTCTGGATAGAGTGCAGAGTTTATTTGTGAGTTAGTTATCCCACTCTTGGCGAGTGTGTCAGCCTTCTCATTTCCTGCTAGTTGTATGTGATGTAACGGATGCATGTGTTGTCAGATGTAGCTGAAGTATTTCTAAAATGAGTATGAAGACTAATCGCGTGCGTACCTTGTATGATGTATTTTAAATCTGCGAGTTCTTCATGCACACGTTACAAATATAGATACGGTACTAAACAGGAACACAGACTTAATGACCAAGTTGACTCAAGGTGAACTTCAAACAAACGTTTATTACAGAATGGGCCACAGTCTAGTCTGTCACTATAGAACGATGTTATCCCCTTGAGAATCTAGCGGTAACTAATTAATTAAAAGTCTATCCTAATCTCTAACCCAAAGTCTATGTCGTCACTAATAAATGTCCGTTCACTGTCGGTCTAACAAAGTGCGAAACCCAACTAACTCAACTAGCTATCGAACAATGTGCTGGTATCCATTGAATAACAGTTTTTTTGCTGTTGTTGTTGAGCTTTGTAAGTGCTGTTCTGAGGTTGCTCTAGTTTGATTGTAAATGTAAAAAGCACACAATAAATAAATAAATACATTTTCAAAACAACGTCAAACAACAACAACAAAGTCGTACCAGAAATCAATTTCGTATTAAGAAACATAATCAAATCGAGAATTTGTATTGAATCGAAAAATCAATACAGTATCGTGAAATAATATTGTATTAAGAATTAATATCATATCTAAAATCAATAAGGTCTCTAAGATCAATATGGTATCGTAAATGTATATCCTATCCAAAACCATTAATGTATAGTAAAATTATATCGTATTGAGAATCAGTATCAATATGCTTGTTGTTTCAACTTTTCCACTTTTATCTCCCCTGCAGCCTTTCCTGCAATATTTGATCTGGTGGCTCAAAGTCCTTGAAGCCTCAAGAAAAACGGTGAGTGCATTGATCATTCCATTGAATTGTGAGCAGTAGAATACGTTCAGGTCAAAGGATATGTCGATATAATTTAGGAGTTCAAAAAGTCTAACTAACTGCGCTAGATTCAGAAAACAATGCAGACCAGAGCTACGACTGTTTACCCACGTGAAATGCCGACTTCCTCCTTAATCTTCCAACTCGAAGGCAAGCCTTAGTCTTATAAAGTATTAGAATGTGTCGTAAACATGAAATATGCTCATGTAATAGAATACCTCTAAGTATGTCAATGTTCTTATCTATCCTGCCCAGAGCAGAGTCCGCTGACGAGGAATTGTTGTGGCCATACGCTCCACTGGGAGTCAAAAGGACTAAATCAATGAAGTCAAGACGTAGAGTTTGTAAACAGTAGAAGAATCAGCAAAAGTAGAAGTAGTAGAATGTATATTAAAGTAATCCAATACATAATCATAATTTTAATTACATCGTCGTAGCTAAACTTGCAGATTGTGTTAAAAACTACCACATGTGCTAAGACTATTGCAGGTGCTAAAGATTACGATATGTGCTACAAACTATGGCATGTGCTACAGACTTCGGCATGTGCGACAGACTACGACATGTGCAACATACTGCGGCATGTGTTACAGACTACGGCATGTGCTAAAGACTACGGCATGTGCTACAGACTAAGGCGTGTGCTACAGACTAAGGCGTGTGCTACAGACTTAGACATGTGCTTCAGACTTAGGCATGTGCTACAGACTTAGGCATGTGCTACAGACTTAGACATGTGCTTCAGACTTAGGCATGTGCTACAGACTTAGACATGTGCTTCAGACTTAGGCATGTGCTACAGACTTAGACATGTGCTTCAGACTTAGGCATGTGCTACAGACTTAGACATGTGCTTCAGACTTAGGCATGTGCTACAGACTTAGACATGTGCTTCAGACTTAGGCATGTGCTACAGACTTAGACATGTGCTTCAGACTTAGGCATGTGCTACAGACTACGGCATGTGCTACAGATATGGCATGTGCTAAAGACTACGGCATGTGCTACAGATATGGCATGTGCTAAAGACTACGGCATGTGCTACAGATATGGCATGTGCTAAAGACTACGGCATGTTCCACAGACTAAGGCATGCTTCAAACTATGTCATGTGCCGCAAAATATGGTCTTTGGTTTAGTATGTTAAGCATTGAAGTTATCATCTAAAGCAGTGGCCCTTCAACCTACTGCCCGCTGGCCATATCCTGCCAATCAACATTTCTGCCCAGTCTGCATAATAAAACCCAGAGTCTCTCAAAAACGCGACCGAACAATTCTTTTATGTTATGCGGTCCGTTACATTTCTAGGAATACGCATACGGTCCTCCAGTTTGTAAAAGGTTTGGAACCACTGATATTATGAAACTATTCCATTGCAAGATAAAAGTACAAGCAGAGCTAAACTAAATCTAAATAAATTAGGTCACAGGTTCTTAAACTCTGGAGCGTATTTGTAAAATGACATCGTTGTTAAAAATTAAAATACCTTAATTAATAGACGTCATTTCATATTTTGATAATGATCTTTTAAATTGTGTACCGTGTTAATATAAATGAAAAATAAAACTTCAATATTTTGTACAGTGGTTTTCCAGCTGCTATGTGTGTGTGTGGAGGGGGGGGGGGAAAGGTGAACGAAATTTTTTTCTTCTAGCGCTTGTCACCAGTAAAAGTTTTAAAAACATTAAATTTGGACTTATCTTCTATTTCTAAAAATAGAAATTCTTAATCCTCTTAGTCTACACAGAAAAAAGATTGCCCCCATCTTGAATTATTAATAGAAAACTTAACTTTATGTTTAAAGGTAGTCACTATTCTTACTAAATACTTATATTCCAGTTTTTAAAACTCATTTATTGATTTCTGACATTTTTAAAACTATGTTGTTTTTGTTCTCGCAGTGCGCTGGAATCTACCAAAGTTGTGACTTCAGAAAATGCTGCTCTAGCGGATTATTTCCGAAGACGTGTCTGAAGACCCCGGGAGGAAACTTTTGTTTTGTAAGTTAATTTATATAGCTACTTACGACAGCTAATGCGGGACACTTAAATCATGTCTTTATCTGGTTTCATATCCAGATCAATTTGATTGAGTCACTCAATGTTTACTATATGTCTTGCTTCTCCGGTGTAAGAAAAAAAAAACAACAATTTAAGTTGATGTTTGCAGACTCAGTCATCCATCCATCTCAGCGGCACTACAACCTTGACCAGCTTTAACACACCTTTCTCTTCAAATCTACACTGTGCTTTCGTCTCCATGTCCTCCACGGTTAGTGCGCGGCCTCCATCTGGTTACATCTTGTATGGCACCTTAAACTGTTCTGAACATTTTCATTTTCCCCACATATTTAGCAGATTCTCTGTTGTTTTGGCCAGCGTCCTGGTTTCACTTACATACATGGCTACTGGTCTTATGATGGTTTTAGTTTTCTTTGTTTACCCGTGCATGCACCAGTTTTATCGATTAAGAGACTAGCCGTATCTTCGATAACGCTTCTGAGCACCCTGCAGTGGTTGAGGATCTGTTCTACATCAATGGAAAGCGTGGTCGAGAGGCTTAGTACGCTTGAACTTAGCTTGTCTTGACTACCTATGAAGGGGGCTTGAGGTTCGACACCCGACTCGAGCAGAGTTGTGTTTACTGAGCGCCTAAAGGGAGCACGGAAAAACCTTCTCCTAGAAACCCCCCCCCCCCACTGGTCCAAAAATGAGATTGGATCATAGCTGATTGAGCATGGGAGAAAGCATGAAAGTAGCGCTATTTAAAAGCTATAGTTTATTTTATTTATTTATTTACTATCTCGTCTTCTGTGTAACAGTGTCGACATCTGAGATCGAGGTTCTCTCGAATCCTAGAGAAAGAGGTTCCTACCGGACAGTGTCCCATGCCAAAATGTGTTAAAATTGCCTGATCCTTTCTGTCTAGCTGCCCTGCCACTCGTTCTTCCTGTTTGGGCGTTTTAGAAACTTTCAGACTTTTGTCCCGTGATACAAAGAAGTAAATGCAGGATCTAAAATATGACATTGGATTTTCTATATCTTTCTACTTTTTGTGATCTAAACAGGACGGACGGACGGACAGACATACCACACAAAATTAATAGCGGCTTTTCCCCTTTCATTTCCAGGGGCCACTAAAAATTATTAGTTTTCTTCGGGTTTGGAACTCGAGTTTCTTCAGTTTGATAGCCAGGCGGTTTTGGACACTGAGTTACACATCCTAGAAATAATGTCATAATTTCATAAAACAATGAATGTGAATGGTAGAGTTTTCCCCAAGTTAGTGAAAACTATTTGCAACAAGTTTTAATTTCAAAATATTTACTTTTTAAAAATAATTGTTTTTTAGGATCAATCACTTGCTGAAAAACTACCAACAACGACAACGCCTGCAACAACTTCCACGACCACTACAACTACTACACCCATAACTACAAGTACCACCGTCATGACGTCAACATCACAGGTCACGCCACTTCAAACTACCACGTTAACGACTCCTACAAAAACGCCAACTACTCTTGCCGCATCGTCGACATCGACCACAACCCCAGGAACAACAGTAAAAGATTCGACCACTACTGTAAGAACTAATCCAACGGAAACAACCACAGGCACAGCTACAACAGCAGGAAGTACTACATCAACCACAGGCACAGCTACAACAGCAGGAAGCACTACAGCAACCACAGGAACGTCTACAACAGCAGGAAGCACTACAGTAACCTCAGGCACAGCTACAACAGCAGAAAGCACTGCAACAACTGCAGGCACAGCTACAACAGCAGGAAGCGCTACAACAAACGCAGGCACAGCTACAACGGCAGAAAGTGCTACAACAACCGCAGGCACAGCTACGACAGCTGCTGGCACAGCTACAACAGCAGAAAGTGCTACAACAACCACAGGAACAGCTACAACAACCGCAGGCACAGCTCCAACAGCAGAAAGTGCTACAACAACCACAGACACAGCTACAACAACAGTAAATGCTACAACAACTAAGTAAATTATTATACATCGGATGCAAGACTTATAAATGTACAATGTATATCTACATAACCAGAGATTTTAATTTATATATAGCCTGCTCGAGGTTTTATTAAGTATCACACTGTATGTATAAATTATTAAAATATGGTTTAGTCTAGACGTTTATTTTACTTATTTATTTTAATTAATGTGAATTTGTGTATAATACACAAGAAGACGGAAAAACCATGTTATTAACTCTTTCTCTCCGTAATTATTTACTACATTCTGGTGGAATCAACGCTGGTATCGTCAGTTAGGAGAGAAAGAGTTAAACTGATCAAGGTTTTTAACACAGTAAGGGGAGAAGAGCCAGTGAAAACTAAAACAAAGACACACACACACAAAACATGATGATTGTGAGGAATGATAGTTAGTAGTCAACAGTAAACTACAACAAGAAAAAAAAATATTAAAAAAGAACAGACATGTGAATAGTTTTGATACATTTTACCCCCCCCCCCCCCCCCCAAGCAGCCAAAAGGCTTTATTTAAATTGCAAAGTATGTAGGTCACACGTGGGTCCAAATACCATTGTGAAATACTGGTCTCCACTTTAACCTCCGACTTTAAGACATGACTTTATATCATTTGCCATATTGGATGATTTAAAACAAAGTCAGTTATATCCGGACTTGGTTGAATAAGATAATATAATAAGCATGGGCTGACTGGATATATGGCCGGTAAGGCCATCGAATTGGCCACATGGATGTCACTATGACACGTGTTGAATTCTAAAAGTGACCCCTTAGAGCGGCGTCTAAAACAAAAATCTTGTACAGACTCTTCAGCGTTATACTAATTAAATCGAACACATTTTCCAAATTAATGTAATAGCCTACATCCGTAGACCAGAGGCACGGTGGCTGATTGGAAAAGCTTGGCTTACGAACCGAGGGATCCCGGGTTCAAATCATTGGTGAAGACATATAGAAGAGATATTTAATTTCGGGATCCGCCCAGCTCTAATGAGTACCCTGACATTATTTGGAGGAAAAGTGAAGGCGGTTGGTCGCTGTGCTTGCCACAAGACACCCTCGTAAGCCGTGGAAAAGCAGATGACCTCTACAGAAACAGATGACCTGTACATCTTCTGCCCTATGCATCGAGAGGTCTGAAAGGGATATTTTATCAAACATAAAATTATGATTTTGATTACAGGTAGAATTGGATGCCCATCATATTAAATGATATACAAATTATGGGCCGAATGGTATAGAAATGCCCGGGCCGAGTTTGACACCCAGTCCGTCCCTGATAATAAGATTAAAATTGAAGGTCAAGAAATAAGACAAGAAAAAAAAGTTCAACTAAGATAAACTTTAAATTTCAAAAAAAAGTTTCTAGAGTCAAAGTAACGACTCAGCCATTAAAAAAATAAAACAAAACTAGTATTAGCTCTAGAAAGCGATCTAAATCCAGGCCAACTATTATACCTGTCGTTTGGAAACATTTAGCTAACCAATCTACTTATACAACGTTTTCCATATTGTCTAGGTCAGTGCTTCTCAAACATTTTTTCAAGGAACCTTAGTGTTTCACGAACTACTGGAAGAAGTAACTGGTAGGCCACCATGTGAATGACTCATTCTAAAAAAAATTAACATTGTAAGTGTGATTGCGTTATCACTTACAATGTGTGAAGTGTTCCGTTAGCAAAAAGTTTGAGAATCAAATTTAGGTGCCAATTAATTACATAGTGTATCAGATTTATATTAATTTTTGTTTCGAAACAAGAAGAGGTCCTAAAAAGTCCAACGAAACACTAATTTATAAGTCATATAACTTTTTAACTTGAAAAAGACAAATTAAGTAATGAATATTTATTCTGGAGGTTTCAATGGATATCTTTTACAATCATGCCACTAATCACTAAGGTATCATTACCTTGTGTGCCAAAGGGGTCTAACTACAACCATAGTAAATTGGTTTTATTTTATTTTGGTTATTTCCCTTCGATTAGAGCTCGGTTAAAGCGCGTAGGGTATTGTTTATGTCTGGGCACCTTGTTCATGCGTTTGTTTACTTTGTCTGCTTCATTTATAAGTGTTCTGTAGAAGTGTTTTGTGTTGCCGTGCTACATTAGTGCTACATTGGTGTGTAACCTTTACTTGGTTTTTAAGTTATACTAGCCATATATGACCCGCGGCCTGCGTATGTAAGTTTAGGTATTACTGATCCAGTGGAATGGATTGTTATCTATGTCTAGCATTGGGAATATTCCCTTCACATTTTGTAGATTCTGTCCTAAAAATAAAAGTAAACTGTGTAAACGGGTTTACCCGATTTGTTAAAAAGTTTCGTTTGTTTCTAATAGAGATAAATTTAGTGTGTCTTTTTAATTTTTAGGGCCTTCCAGTTATGGGAGGGACATAAGGCATAATCTACTTTCTCCGCCATGATCTAAGGGACATTTATGCCAAGTTTTATCAAGATTGGTCAAACGGTTTTGATTTCTATGCGGGACATTAAATATATACGTAGGCCTACATATGTACACCTTACTTTCTGCTTTATATATTAGATTGTTGTATAGCCTGCTGTGATGTTCATGCTAAAGTCAATGATGTAATGCATCAATAAATTGATGTACAAGCTTAAATTTAATGATGATTTGTGAATAGTCTACAGTTGTGAATAGTCCTCTGAGGTAATCAGTAGCTGTTTAGTTTCTTGAGCGAATTAACATTCCACAGGCTACAATGGTTATAGCACTCAGTTGTGTGTAATATGCACTAGAGAAACAAATGTAAAACTCAAAGCGAAGCCTGTGAATGAAACACACATGTTACATATATAAAGGCTGCGCTATGATACAATGCTTACAATTACAGACATGGTTCATTGAATTAGGGCGAGATAAAGACGTGTCATGGCCAGGGAGAGAAATAAAGTTTCCCCTTGAACGACTGAGAAACACTGACATGGTTTAAGAGAAGGGAGAGGCTCCAATCTTATACGACCCTGTAGACTTCCCGCTTGCTGTGGATGGTAACTTCTAGCACCAAACTACTGGTAGACAACTAAACTGTTGTAGCCATAAAGTAGCAATCGTACATAAAACACTGAACCATAATCTTCAAATACAAAAACAAAACCTAATAAAATATTCAGAAAGACACAAAGATAAAGGCACATTCCTCGTTCCAAATGCTAGGACAAAAGTGTACACGTGTTCTTTCTTCCATAGTGCTATAGAGCATGGAATGGGTTGGTCAGCCAGGAAAACCAATGACTTGCAGAATTTAAGTCCTGTTGGGGCCCAAATGTCCTTCCCCTTACTGGCCCCACAAGGGTTAACCATGACTAGATTGACAGAGGAACACGCGTAGGACGTAATCATCTTTTTATAATGACTCGTCTATATCTTATAAGATAAGATAAAAAATATCTGAACTTGTAAACCTTGAAATAACTTGGATAACTTCTTTGTGAACTTTTATTACAATATGAACAGAATCAACTTGATATGAAAGAATAATGTAGTAGACTTTACTACTACTATTATTTATAACAAAATCTAGGTCACTACAAAAACATGTCTTTTCAATCTCACGTTCTGGAGTCGTCTCCCTTACACAACAGTGCTGACGACAATGTCATATATCTTGAATCAGTCACAACCAATCGCTAACCTCTTCTCACCGGCACCCCCCCCCACCCACCCACCCACACACGAGGGTTCCATCAGGGCTTCATCCCCCAAATGAGGCCCGTGTGTTTAGCCCTTTCTGGCCCCTCAATGTTTGGCCCATACCGCCCCCATGAGGGTTCCGTCAGGGTTTCATCTGGGCCCCCTAACTGAGCCCAGACTTGACCCTTAAGGGCACTAATTGGGCTTTCATTAATTGTCCCCAAAGGGGCAAGTATCTCTTGCCCTGTTGGGGCCCAAATGTCCTTCCCCTTACTGGCCCCACAAGGGTTAAACACGGGGATTTTCTGGGCCCCCTGACTGAGCCCAGATTCAGCCCTAAGGGCACCCATTTGGGCCAATGTTCATCCCCCACTTGGGGACAATATGGTTAGCATGGGCTTGTCCAGTTGGGGCCCTTACTGGGCCCAAAATCTTTGCTATCAGGGACCATAGCACCGCTGCCATAAACCTTTTTTTTCCTCTTAAAATGATTCTTTCTTCTTCATACATAGAAGTCCTGTTCCCGGATCGACTTACAAGTCAAGCTATTAAATAACACACCTTACACACTCCATTTCGGCAGATTCTAAATATTATGATAAAACTCTAGAAACAGGCGAGCTCAAGACTACACTCTTCACCATAGACCCAAGCCTCGGTTCGGAAACCAAGCTGAGTGGTAAAGCGCTTGGCTTCCAAACCTAGGTGTCCCTGGTTCGAATCTTGATGAATACTTTGATTTTTTTTTTATTTCGGAATCTTTAGGGCACCTCATATTCCATCCAGATCTAATGAGTACCTGACGTTAGTTGGGGAAATGTAAAGGTAGTTTGTCGTTGAGCTGGTCACATGACACTCTTGTTAACAGTGGACCAAAGAAACTTTCAATTAACAGCAGTTATAATCACTTCTGGTTATATTTTTCTGTAGGTAAATATATCTGAACTATTACAGACTTATGCAAAACTTACAATTTGATGACGAGCTAACCAGATCGAGGTAAAATAAACTATCAGTTATAGGGATAAAAAAAAAGAATATTTTTATTTGATAATACTATGGGAGAAACTAAGGCCTCACTATACACGCTCCTAGTTGAAGAGTCTTCTGTTTATATGCTGCAGAAGTGTTGTATAATGAAATGCAGGAGTTTGCATAATAACAAGTTAGACTTGAAAAGTCGTTAGGTAAGAGTTTTACTCTTTATTCAAATGGACTTGTTGCAATGAGGGTTTAGGTATGAGCTTTACATGTACTAGAGACAACACAACTAAATTCCAATAACATTTTCATAAAGCTTTGGGATTTTTTAAATAAATGTAAGTACATATTTCTTATCTTATTGTGATGCTTAAACATGACTAAATATTTCATTCTATATTACACTCTGTTATTTAATAGACCTTTTTTTTTGTTTCAATACCCGTTACAATATATTGATTAACAAAATAAATAAAAACAAAAGAAGAAAAAAGATTTTAAAAATATACCTGAAAAATGTGGGTGAAGAATGGGGGATAAATTCTTGATCCATAAGAATAAGGTGGCAAGATAAATTAGAGCGTTTAATATATAGAGCAGTCGTTTGGAGAGCATGGTGCCACAACTCAAAGAAATGTTATCAGCAGTAGACGCATTGACTGACATGGAAGTGTACAACTTCCAGAAGACACAGGAAATGTTGATGATCTAGTAGAGGGCAGCAGGGCCGGTCTTAGATAATTAGAGGCCCTAGGCGAAGTAAATTTGGTGGCCTAAAATGAAATAAATAATAAAAATAAAAAGCTAAAAATTAAAACTACGCAATCAATATGAAACCTAGTGTACAGCACCATAATATTGGGCACAACTTTCGCTAATTGACCTTTAATAAATTGTCCTGAGCGAGGCCCCCAACAATCGGAGGCCCTGGACGGCTGGCTACTTTGCCTATACCCAAGGCCGGAGTGCTGCAGGTCGTCTGCTCCAAAGATACATTGATGTGTGTAAGCAAGATATGAATCACTTCAAAATAGACACCAACAGTTGGAAGGAGAAAAATCACAGGCTGTGAGCACATGGAAGGAAATATAAGGGAGTATTCCAGTAGGGTACACGGTAAAAAAATTTCCCTTCCAGAATTTGTGAGCTTTAGGCTTAGGATAGATGATGTATAAAGGTCATCTGCTTCTGTAGCCTACGGTTAAACGAGGGTATCATGTGACCAGCGCAACGACCAACCGCCTTTACTTTTCCCCGATTTATGGCAGGTACCCGTTGGAACTGGGTCGACTCAGAGGCCACCAAAGGATCCCGAAATGAAAAATCCCAGTCATCTCTAGGATTCGAACCCGGGAGCACCGGTTCAGAATCCAAGCGATTTACCGCTCAGCCACCGCGCCTCCCCCTAACCAGCGACTGTGGATTAGTATCAATAAATGACCTCATTTGTCACAAGAGAAGTTGCAAAGGGGTATTCTAGTAATTCGTGACATAAGATTATTAAGATATTATATTAGAGTGTACATATGTTCTATATAAATGATAGGTAAAGTATGGGGTCATAGTTATATAGGACATAATGATGATAGCGAAGAATAGACATTGTGGTGTGCATTTACTAAAACAAATTAACATAGATTGATGAGTTTAGCATATTAAATATTTTAAATCTAAATTTCTCAATGTTAATCTCTTGTTTACATACATTTTATAATGCAGTGAATTTTAAATTAGAAATGCATTTTTTTTCCTTCTTAACAAAGTAAACAAGGGGCAGACAATAAGACAATGTTGTTTCGAATTCGAATTCTTTCCCTGCTCTACTGTTTTATTCTTCACACGGTCCACTCACAATATGTAAGTAAATGTTAATCTGAGTTTTTTTGTTTGTTTGTTTTTCCCCTTTGTTTTGCATTTTAGAGTGTGAATGTTCATTTTAAATGTTAATTGAATTTCTCAAACAAGTACTATTTTTGTTATTTCAACAATAATGTAATCAAGTATGTAGTCCTAGTCTAACCTAATTGCGAATTGGCACAAGCACATAATGCCCAAAATAATATACTGACTTATTGTTCATGCATTCACTTGGATAATAGCTCCTGGTCGAAGTGTGCCTTTTATGAAAATTTGAACTGGGAAAGGCCCTGACCCCAAGGCCAGGATGAGAGATTTGCGCATCAACGACCGCCCTGTCAGGTACCCTCCCTCCCCAAAAAATAACTAAAAAATAACAAGTGGATCATGTATTGACACACCCGTCTTTCATGAGACACGGCTTCTTGAGCCAACGGTGTAAGTTCCTCCTCTTAAGCGAAGGTCGGAGGCCGAGCACCCCGGGGACTCTCTTTATTCTTATGATGTGCCGAAGCCTTCTGAGGGGGAGGACCATCAGCACGAGTAGCCCCGTCTGCCATACCCAAAAACATTGTCATGCTTGTCCTCTATCGTCACAAAGCTTAATTCCTTTTTTTTTTCTTCTTCCAAGTATTTAATGATACAATGCCACCTAAGAAATATTTTTGTTGTATGTGTTCAGCAGTGCTCAAGAAAGTACCAAGAATGTTCGTATTGGTCATCGTGCTGTCCAGGCTACAACGACGTTCTCTTGTGCTTAAGAGCCACGAATTACAGATATTACTGTTATGTAAGTCTTTTACTTTAATATACAAGTAACACACAGAATAAGTACTTCAACTAATGTATGTGCTATAGGAAAATGTCACATCTATTTGAATTATAAGAAAATATCATTTTACCTATTTTATAACAGAAAGTTAATATATATTTTGGCGGAACATTATAGTGTCATACATCTACAATCCGATCAGGATAACACAATCCTAAGCTTATTTTAATTTGGGGGGGAAGGAGAAGTTGGGTTTAAAGTTTTCTAATGCAATAAGTATTAAATTTCATAAAATAAAAATTACTAACTATAGCTATTAACTCTTTCTCTCCTAACTGACGATACCAACGTTGATTCCACTAGAATGTGGTAAATAATTACGAAGAGAAAGAGTTAAGTAGCTTGACATGTTATTTGGTCCTGCACCATTTACTCTATGTCCATGTTTAGGTATCAAAATGACCCAAGCATTTTTCTCTCCTCTTGTGTTTTGTCTTAGCAAATGTAGCAAAAAGCTAATGTAGCGAATTTTATTTTTTTCTTGTTTTTTTTTTTAAGCCTCAATCTGAGTATATCAGCTATTTTGTCCGTCAGAAGACAACACCAGCAACTTCGTTTGTTTCCACATTTCCTAGAACCACAACGACAACAACAACTTCAACAACTTTAACGACCACAACGACACCAACAACACCAACGACTTCAACAACCGTAGCAACACCAACAACATCAACATCTTCAACAACCACAACGACCCCAACAACGTCAACAACGTCAACAGCTACCACCACTTCATCTACTCCTCAAACTTCAACAACAACACCAACCACCTCAACAACCCTTACAACTTCAGCGACCACGTCCGGCAACAAATGGGTAAGTACACAACTCTGGTGAATTTATGCATTCTAAGTTAATAGACTGAGGCAGTCTTGAAGTGTTTCAATCTTTCGGAAAGTTTAGTTTCAATTTAATAAGTTTAATTTTCTATATAAAACGAAATAATTCAAAGTTTAGCAAACTAGTTAGAGATATGATATCTTAAGTATTTAATGCAGGACACACACCACTATTAAATTGCCACCGGTACAAAATAAACTCCACACAACTACCCCTTTGCAGACATTGTGCCCACCCCTTTGAAACCGTAAACCATATCCTCTTTGAATGCCCCTCCCTAATCCACCTTATGCAGACCCTGCTTCCACTACAGCCCAACATAACCAACACCCTGTACGGCAGTGCTGAACAGCTGAAGAAAACAGCACACTTTTTTTCCTTGGCACAGTCTGCAAAAGAGCTCACAGCTCAGCAGCAATAAAGCTGACTAGAAGAAGAAGAAGAAGAAGAAGTATTTAATGTAAATATTTTAATGCTCATATTGAGCATACTCGTATTTTATTGTAAATGAAAATTTGAAATTTGAAAATGAAGTTAAGTATTATACTGCATAGATATTTTTTTTTAAAAGTATAAACATTAGACATTATTGCATTCTAGTAAACATAAATATTTTTTCCTCTTATCTTATTAGATATAGACGTTACTTCAAAAAAAAAGAAGATGATTACGTCCTACTCGTATCCTTAGGATCTAGGTCAATCTAGTCATGCATATTGATCAACGACTTAAATTCTGTCATGTCATTGGTTTTCCTGGCTGAATCAGGCAACCTATTCCGAGTCTAATAGCACTAGGGAAGAAGGAGCATTTGTATAAATTCGTCTTAGCATATTTGAATGAAATTATTTCAGCCTTAAGGGCCATAACCGTCGAACCCAAGATGAATGTACGCGAGGCTTATATTGAGAAAGTTGGTATTCATCTCCCACTGTTCTATGTGAGGAGACAAAGTAAACATATTTATTCGTTGTCCTCTACAATAGACGAGCGAAACAATTCACGTGTAAAGGGGAGCGCTATATTGTTGAACGAGACTGTACCGAGAGAGGAGAGCGACCGTGAGTGCACCTCCTGGCCGGCGCACATCTCTCTCGTTCACCGACACATTTACTTACAAAATAATCAGAAGTATTAAAGGCAAATACATTTTTGCAGAAACTGTCATTATAAGTACACAATTTTTTTTGCACACAGAAAGGTTAACATTGTTTAATCAGAGCGAGAAGTGACTGCATTATGTTGTTACAAAATCATTATTTTCTGTTACGTTTTGTTTAATAACAAACAGTGTGCCGCAAGCTACGAAAGTTGTGACTCCTTGAGATGTTGTGCCAACTTGACAAAACTTCAAGTCTGCACCAAAACTCCAGGTGGAAAATTCTGTATTGTAAGTAAAGAATACGAGAATACATAACAACGTCGGTGAAGACCACTGGTTTTAGGTCTCACACACAACGACGCAGGTAGTGTAACAAAAAAAACAACAACATAGTAATGTAAACCAACATTTTCAGCATTAACCATTTCTCGTAACCTCCCAAATTATACAATTTAAATTTTAGAGCATGAGATCATCGCGTCACATGACTCCATCAGACACTGAGAAGGATATTTCTATGCAGAAGGCTTGTGTACCGCGACCTCTTCATTCCTAGTTCTATCAGAAGGGTCCTGAACTTATGGGACCATTGCTGGGTTAGGCAGCAACATCATGGCCAATTGATAAAATATTCATTTTTAAAACCATTTCACAATTTTAATGCACATTTTCGCTCGCTCAAATATATCGTAAATCAAAGCCACTTTTTTTTCTCGTGAAAGATATTTATTTTATTGATGGATCAAGAGCGATATATCACATCGGGTAGACTTTTTTATTCATTGTTTTCACACAGTTCTATACATATCGCATCAAATACATTTGGTCCCATAGTTCTGAACTTATCACATAAAATGGACCTGGATCTAGTTCCCTTTATTTTTACATATTTCTATACATATCAAGTAAGACTTTAATATTCTCTTTGTTTTTACATGCTTCTGTACAGCATTAATATCGATAGCTGAAATTTTAATACAAGCATTTTTCTTTCACACATTATTACAGGATCATGACATGGCGGATCTCTTTGGATAGGCATCCAGATCAGCTGACGTGTCATGAACAGCGACACAATGCACTTCCTTTGAGCTGTATTATTGTGTGTCACATTGCTGTACCGTCACGCGACTATGGAGATTTCCCAAGAGAATTTCTTATTTCTTTTATTTGAGGAATTAATGAGGTTTTTAGTTCATTGAATAAAATAAGTCAATTATTGTAATATTGTTTGTCTGTTTTTAAACGTTAATGAAAATCAGTTATTTATTATCTTATTACCTGGGATGTGTGGCCTAACAGAGGGGTGACCTAGCTGATGGGGGCTCGAGTTCGAATCCAGGTGTAGACAAGAGATGCTTAACCTAAAATCAGACTGTATGTGAGCTGGGTTTGCTGAGATGCTGAATGGTAGCACGGAAGCCTTCTCTAAGATTTTTGACTACAACATGTTAGCAAAGAGTGTGATATGGGAGTATGAAAAATGGCAGTATTAATAATATTTTCTAAATTTATCATGGCTCATACTTACCAACGGTGGGAAGCGTGGTCGAGAGGCCAAGTGCGCTTGAACTTGGCTTGGCTTGGCTACCTAGAAGGGGGCTTGAGGTTCGACACCCGACTCGGGCAGAGTTGTGTATACTTAGGCGGCATGGAAAACCTTCTCCTAGATACCCCCTCCCCCCACTGGTCCACCAATGAGATTGGACCAAAAGCGCTCTGAGCATGCTATAAGCATGAAAGTAGCGCTATATAAAAGCTATAATAATAATAATGTTTAAATGACTAAAATTATTTACTTATATTTTGTTTTATACTATTTCTAATAACTTTTTTATGGCACGATTAGGGATTTGTTTTGAATTAGAGACAATGACGTGACGAATTAAAAAACAAGACTAGGAATTTAGGAAGAATAGCGAAATGTAAACAGGCAACTTTTGACGGCTTTAGAGAGAGGCAGTTTGTATGGATGTAGAGCTTAAGCTTGACGACATTCAACAGTTCCCTTTGTTATTATTAAACGTCTTATTCGACATTAACTACCAGCGTCGATTATCTTCTATTGTTGGCCTTTTGCCTGTGTTATTTGAGTTAGTGATTTGAGTGTTACCTCCGTTTGACTTATCTACAGAAGACACAGCGCGGAGGCACCTAACATCTATTAAACATTTCAAATTGATTCTTCTTTATAGTTTCTTTTTACTTGGACAAGCCGTGCACTTCAGCCGTACGGAGAAAATATTAATGCATTTTGGAAAGCAGCAAAACGTATTCTTATTCTCAGTACCCAAACTTATGGAGTTTATTGCTCTATCCAGCTGCCTTCCGTTTACACGGGGCGGCCATATACGAAATGAATATAATAAACACTCAGTAATAGGACAAGTAAATAACAAGTAAAAATAATGTAGCCCTTTCAGATCTTGCAAATCTATCGGGCAGGTGGAGTAAAGGTCATCCGCTTCTGTGGCCCATGGTTAACGAGGGTTTCATGCGGCTCAGGAAGAAAAACGTACAATCCAAAAAACGGCCAGCTCCTCTACCACCGAAGCAAAAGCCACCTTAACCTGCGCTGTCTGTGGACGGGAGTGTCTCTCCAAAATAGGGCTCCACAGCCACATGAGGAAGTGTGCTCTGAGTTGAACCATAGTCGTTCTACGACTGAAGGAGGCCAATGAAACATGCGCCCACCACAACGACCAACCGCCTTTACTTTTCTCCAAGTAATGTCAGGTACCCATTAAAACTGAAAGGAGCCCTAAAAATCCAAAATCTGCACCAGGACTCCGAGTTGTTGACGGTCATTGACTTATAGCCCGAAATTGTTGTTAGATAACTTAACTGATGTAGGCGCTATATAGCTTTACTTGAAATAACTTTAGTAACTTCTTTATGGACAAAACTAAATATAACTTTCATTAAAATATAGACCGAAATCAAGTTGATCAAATAAATGTATTAGACTTTAGTAATAATATTTTTTTAACGAAATCAAACATACTACAATACAAATTCTTTTCAGTCTCACGTTCTAGAGTCGTCTGTCCTAAAAGCCTCTGACAACAATTCCACCTATCTTGCATCATTCAGAACCAATCGCTAACATCTTTCCACCGTTACCATAGAGACACACACTCACCCCATAGCACCCCTCGGATCGGAAGCCAAACGGTTTACCACTCAAGCCACCACGCGTCTTGTCTTCAGGTACATACCATTACATTATTTCTGAAAATGTGTTCGATTTAATTAGCATTACATTGTAACATCCATACGGTTCTTTGGGTGGCCCTACCGGCTCATATTGGGTATAGGCCCACCGAGCATTAGTCCAAATGTCTATACAGCGTCCAGATATTATAAGTCAGTGCTAAATATTTTCTATGCGGCCCTAAGCTATAGTTTAGTGAAACAGGCAAGGGAAAACAGGCTTTGTGTTCATGTGGAAAATAAAGTACCCCTTTCAGACCTTGCGATCCATGGGGCAGATGATGTAAAGGTCATCTGTTTCTGTGGCCCAGGGCTGGTCCACTTGGATGTCACGTGGCCAGCACAACGACCAACCGCCTTCATTTTTCCCCAGCTTATTTTAGGTACCCATTAGAGCTGAATTAAAAACCCCAGTCCTCCAGGACTCGAACCTGAGACTCCTCGGTTACGGTGATGAACAGGTTTTTGTTAAATTTAGATATAGTTCAGATATGTCATTGAATACTACAAGCTTAGAGTTTTATTTCAAGTAATGTATAATATATGACATTTAGATAGTCCCAGGTGCCCTGCGAACGTATCCAGTTGCCAAATGTGAAAAATTATATATCAAAGTATGTAGTCTTTACACTGTGCTGATAATTGCATCATAATCTCAAGTTATTATGTCTATGAAATGGAGGTTGTAGGGATGATGAAACGAAACACGTGTTAAACGTTTACACGTGCATGGATATCTTTTGACAACAGCCAAACTCGGTCATCACCACATGGGAGGCGCGGTGGCTGAGCGGTAAAGCGCTTAACTTCCAAACCGGGGACCGGGGTTCGAATCCTGGTGAAGACTGGGATTTTTAACTTCGGGATCTTCGGGCGCCTCTGAGTCCACCCAGCTCTAATGGGTACATGACATTAGTTAGGCTGGTCGGTTAATTTGTTAACCGTAGGCCACAGAAATAGATGACCCTATTCATCATCTGCCCTATAAACCACAAGGTCTGAAAGGGGAACTTTTTACCACATCGGACTCCCACTTACTTGATATTGTTGAAATATGCAGGATAAGTAATCGATAATTACAAAGTTTATATCAATTCACTCTGTCTGTCTTTCTGTCTGCATGTCTGGTAAAAAATCGGAACAGGTTAGTTCTCCCATTCTCGGATCCAGTTGAAGCTTTACAAAATTATTCAGTGTCGTAGACAATACAGGAATCAACAAAAAAAACAACAACAACAACAACAACCAATTAGTCAATTTATTCTTTGTAATTAATTAGTTTAATTTTCATCGAAAAGGGGAAATTACTTCTACATTCTTGAGTGATAGAGTTGAAAGCATGGATTCTTTCCCTCAGATAGGCTTTTATTTTATTTTTTTTAATAAGAATGTTTATATTGTGCTTGTCGGATCACTTCGACACATGATAAAAATTGCTTTTTTGGTCACGTTATTATAAGTCTAGTTTAAATTCATCGGATAAAGTGAACTCCTGGAATATTATACTTGTTACATAAAATTCAATAATTTGATACAAACATGTCTGGTATAAATGTACATCATGGTTCCCTATGGTTGTAATGTTTTGTTTGGTGTAATGCACTGATTGTAGACACATTTTCTTAAGGAAAATAAAGATTATTGTTTTAAAAATACACAATGAATACCTGGTTTGATTATGTACACCTTTTGATATATTTAATTGTTTTAAAATTATTTTTTGTCCTTAAATAGTCCCCGTGGGCAGTTCTTAGTTTTGGGTCTAGCCCCACTGAACTCTTTAGTGCCCTGGTTGCTACGCCATGAACTAGATCCATCTGCCAGAGTATTTGTGTGACTCATTTTATTATCTTCTGCCAACACACCAAGTAGTACTTCCCCTTCCCCTACCCCTTAGTCTGTTGAGCTGTTGGGGCAACATATACGATCTGTCGACCATCCTTCTCCATCGCCTGTATTTTGCCTTGAATATAATCTGATATAAAGACAGGCCCGTCCATTCTTTAATGTGGGCTACAGTTTGGCCTCGCTGTTTCCAAGCATAATCACTATCACTCTTTTGCTAAGACTTAGTCAGACGTTAAAGAAAAGTTAAAACTTTATGATTAGATATTTGTTTCGTTTCGAAATAAAATTTGTTTCCATATCTAGCGGCATTTTCCCTCAAAGACGAGAAAGTGAATAGCCCAGTACCAACCAAACACCGCACCAGACACGCTACTGTTGATGAAGCGCAAGGCACTTTGGGAACAAAGGCTATGGGCAATTGAATTTCTTTTCGAATAATACCCAGTTCTTAGTCAGAAATTTTTGAGAACCTTTGATTAGTAAACATGTTGTTGTTTTTTTTGGGGGGGGGGCAGATGAATGCCACCTTCACCCCCCCCCCAGCAACTATCGTCTTATGGCAACCAATAGCATTTAGATTTTGCCATAAAGTTTTCTATATAAATCACTGTATATCTGAGCGTGCTACGGTTAAGTCTCAGTGATAGTTTGTTAGCTTGTTTCTCTTACAAACACTAGGACATCAGACGAACACGTCCACAATGCTACTCTGTATTCTTTTCCTGGCCTGTTCTTTCACTTTTAATCTCGTCTGCTCAAATTCGACGCATGAAACCCCATTGGCGTTGGCGGGAATAAGTTTTTATTTTTCATTCTTTCTTGAATAATTTTCACTGCCAAAAACGCATTCTCCTGACATCCACAGCTTATTATTTATTCGATTTAAAAACGCAGGTCAAATTTAGCAAAATAAAGTAACGTGGGGGCAACGGCCGATACTGAAGTGTGAGTGACAATTGAGATACAATTAGTGTATGTATATTTGTCTGCTTCGATTTTTATCGTAATATTATCGTCATGTTAAGCGAGACCTCTTTAAGTTTGTTTTTTTTTTTTTGGTCAGAATAAGACGCCATAAAAACGATGGTTAAACGCTCTTTAGATATTCGGCTGCTTTGTCGCGCGCAAAATTTCTAAATTTTAAGAACCCTTTGAATAATATTTTTAGTTTTAATAATTATTATATATATTTATGGGGCCTAAGATACTTCACAGGTTTGAGGGTCGCCGCAAAATAAGAAAAATTGAAAAATAAAATTTCAAAAAAATGCATATATAAGTTATTAACTTTGTTCACTACTCCTGTTTGTAACTTCGTTTCGTTAAAGAACAAGAATACAAAGCACTAAGCAAACAAAAAAATGGAAGACGAAGAAGAAATCAATTTTACCAATTGGATTCTAATCTTTTTTTTTTAAATTTTCGATTCAAGTATAAAAATTAAGTTATAGTTACAAAGTTATTTATGCAATATAAAATTTCAGTTATCGTATCTTATATAATACAGACTTTACTTCAAAAAAGAAGATGATTATGTCCTACGCGTCATGCATTTAGTCATGCATATTAACCAATGACTTAAATTCTGTCAAGTCACTGGTTTTCCTGGCTAGCTCAGGCAACCCATTCCATGCTCTAATAGCACTAGGGAAGAAGGAGTATTTGTACAACTTTGTCCTAGCATATAGGACGAGGAATGTGCCTTTAAATGTGTGCAGTTTGGGTGATTGAGTAAAGGTTGGGATAAGGCGACTAGGAAAAATATATTTGGTTTAGAACACATCTCAATTGTTACTCTTTTACTTAAAAATTTCTAATGAATTCTACATTCACCAAAGCGAAATCTTTCAAAAATTATTTTAAATTTATGCGCAATTATATAGACTCTGTCGCCATATTTAACTATTCTGTTTTAAAGCGTTATATTTTCGTCGTGGCCGATACGATCATGCAGAAGACAATAAGATACCTCTCTCTTTTTATATTTAGTGCGAATGATTGCATATGGCAATGAAAGAGTATGGGTAGGGGCGACTTGATATAAGAATGCAGTTTATAGCATATATAAATTGTATTAGTTACAAATGTTTTTGTAAAATATATTTCGAAACTAAAATACAAAAGAAAAAGTATTAGTCTGCCCGGTAGGAAGATAGTGAATAGGCTAAAACCCTCTTTCATTTTATATTTACTAATTATTTGTTTTGAGATTTCAGTGATTTCAAATACAAATGGGTTCCAATATCAATAAGTAGCTTCTTATATTATAAAGATTCTCAACTAATTTTGTTCATATGCTATGATTTCTGCTTAAAAATTGACCCAGTCAAAAGTCTAGGGCGGGGAGGGCAGTAACTGTAATCGCCCCCCCCCTCCCCACCGGCACAGAAGCGGCCAAGATACCATAAGAGGAACGATATTATATAAAGATTAGTTGTAATATATATCAATAAGTAGCTTTCATCATATAGATATGTAACTAATTATGTTAACAAGTAACAACCTGTGATTTCTGCGAAGTATTTGGGCCGCCCCCCCTCGAAAGTTAAGTTCAGGGGGGGGACGGATTTATGCAATCACCCTCCCTATCCCACCTAATCGGCCAACATGACAGAAGTGGAACTTTATAATATATAGGCTAGTTCAAATATCACGACAGAAGGGGAACTTTATAATAAATAGGTTAGTTCAAATATCACGACAGAAGGGGAACTTTATAATATATAGGTTAGTTCAAATATCACGACAGAAGGGGAACTTTATAATATATAGGTTAGTTCAAATATCACGACAGAAGGGGAACTTCGTAATATACAGGTTAGTTCAAATATCATGACAGAAGTGGAACTTCATAATATATAGGTTAGTTCAAATATCACGACAGAAGGGGAACTTTATAATATATAGGTTATTTCAAATATCACGACAGAAGGGGAATTTCATAATATATAGGTTAGTTCAAATATCACGACAGAAGGGGAATTTCATAATATATAGGTTAGTTCAAATATCACGACAGAAGGGGAACTTCATAATATATAGGTTAGTTCAAATATCATGACAGAAGGGGAACTTTATAATATATAGGTTAGTTCAAATATCACGACAGAAGTGGAACTTCATAATATATAGGTTAGTTCAAATATCAAGAAGTAGCTTTCATCCTATCGATATGTTACTAATTATGATAACAAACTGTGATTTCTGCTAAAAAAAATGGATCGCCCCCCCCAATCGAAAGTTAAGGGGGGTGATGGAATTAATGTAATAGTCCCACCCCACCAAATAGTCCTACATGCTAGAGGTAGTGGGGGCGACATAATCCAAAAATAGGTTAAAACATAAATAATTTTATATATTAATAACATAAGTATAGAATTCGTATATAAATTGTGTAATTTCTCTACTTAAATTCGTCCGAGTCGGCCGATGGCGATCGCCCGCCCCCCCTCCCCTCTCACACACACACACATGGATCCGCCAGTGTCCAAATTATAACCATTTATTTAATTATTTAGTACTAATTAATTAATTTTGTTTTATACAGCAGAAATGGAGCTAAACCCTGTAATTTTTAGTGAATGGCAATAATTAGAAGTTCTTTCCCTTAGATAAGGTTAGGTTTTAAAAACTATTCTTGTTTCTTGTTTCTTGTACAGTGTTCCAACAATTCACAGCCCTGCAGCGTTTTTTTTTCATGCTGCTTTTATTATGATATGTGCTATCAAAAAATCAACGGTGAAGGGAATGGTATGGTAAGTTGTACGCATTCATATTTCAATGGGGTAGGCTAAAAGGTTTGATAATAATAGGGAGCAAATAATTCTTTTTTTTCTTCTGATTTTTTAAGATAGTATATATTGTTCTTATGATAGGAACAATGAATATATATATATATATATATATATATATATATATATATATATATATATATATAGTTATATATATATAGTGTCAGCTGACCGAGGCTCGCTCGGTTGAAAAATGTCTTAAGGAAGTATATATACCCGAGTCAGTAGTGCTTTAGGACGCCTCCAGGAATGAGTTGGAAGAATAGATCGCTCTAAAAAAATCAGTGTCTACTATATTTATCTGACACATGGGTAGTTTACAGAAAACAACTAAGACTTCTTGAACGCTTTCACCAGAGATGTTTTCACTCAAGGAAATACGGTGGCAAGACTACAAACAGCGATGTTTCATCAAACGCCGGTAAAAACAGTATAGGACTTTTTATGGTCTGACAGTTACGCTGGAGAAGGTACTACCCTAGATGGAGGGGGGGGCGAACGTTTGCAAAAGGTAGTCTTTTTTTGTTAATTCTGAAAGTTGGTAGACCAACTTAGGCATAAACTTGCTTTAACTGACATAGAAGAGGGCATCTGACTGTAGGCGGCTTTTCGCAGTCCGAAGTTCTAAGATAGTCCTCCAGAATGAACAGTACCAGCACTAGCAATTGGTCTGCAGTGCAGTATGGCTTTGTGAGAGGCTGTCAAGATAGTTTTCTCAAAGAGTCCTTACTTATAATCGATATCCTTAAAATTAATGTCAGCCTCTCTGGATATAATCTGGAAGACAATTTTTCTTAACAATAACTTTCGTTTGAGCCACACTTTTCGTTTGAGCCACACGTCGATGTCAATAGGTTAGAGTCTCTGTGACCCGTATGGACCAACTTTTTTTTAGGGGGTTGGGGATAATCAGCATCCTGAAAAAGAATCACTTTGGATCCGTCGCATATTTCGAACAGTTAGCACCCTCAGAGGACATTTACTTTACAACAATATGTTTGAGACATAGCACTGAAGTATTCCGTCAAGGTGGTTCTGACATAGGAGTGACCTTCTAGATCGAGCAGAGCATCGTTCTTGGCCTCTGTGAAGCTGTTTTAACCGTACGAGCCAGCAAGAGTTGTGCAGTAACTCTTGGTGGTTGAGCGACACTTGACATCTCATGAAGGAACACTGATTTTAGACGTATCAGATTCCTCTATCATTCCCACAATGACCTAATATTATAGTCAGAAGAATCGTTGTTATTGGTACCTGCTTTTTTAGCCAAAAGACTCAATCACAACGAGTAGAAAGTTGTTTTTTTTTTTTAGCAATGCCCAAACTTAGTTTGTAGAAGAAATGTTGCGATAGCCATGATTTTGATAGTTCCTCAACGGGGGGAAGATTTGGTTACATGTCTAGCACGAGAAGGAGCGCTGGCCGTGCCCACTTTCGAGTCACCAAGTACGTTTCAACAGGCTACCACAGTTATACGAGAGTGGGTACATGGAAAATGGGTGAAATTCTGGGATGGCTCCAACACTGCTAGGACTATCGAGAAGACCGAACGACAGTCCAGTGCGTGTTCAACACTATCAGGCGGCCATCCATCAGGCCTACAACAATAAGAGGCTCAAAGCCTATGACGTACCAACCTTGGCAAGTGTAGGTTTAATTGCGTTTGGGCTCGTGACAAGTTATGGCCCACATGACCCGATTAATAAAACTATCTGCATTTGAACCACTCGATTTATTTACTACACACTAAATTTCACTGGGGGTGGGGGGTCCACCAACATATTCTTGAACCCGAGGTCACGAGTACCTGGCTACGCCAACGAATAGTCTAATTCTACTTTTTTTTTTGCTATAGCTTCTTAAATACCTTAGACAAGATCTTCAAAGAAAAAAAAATGACAGTCAACTAAACAACTAACACCATACATTATACAAACATAAAACATCACATAATACTATAACTACTCGTTATAGTACAGAGTTGCTTGACATAGACATTTTTTATGTAATATATCAACAGCAAAGATAAACTTCAGAACCCCCCCCCCTCAACCCCCCCCCCTTTTAGGTATTAAGTAACACACACACACAAAAGAACAAAGAACCAACTCAACATCAGCGTGACAGTATTTACGTGTTAAAATTAGCTTTAAAAAGTCTTCATTCTAAATGGAAATTTTAAATGACACTTTGTACTCTACTGTCTCATGACGGGACTCAAGACATTTCATTATAAGATCTATTCTTGTATGTAGCTTGTAGCTTTACATTTAAGACTTTTCTTTTCCTTATAGAATATTGAAGACGCATTTCCAATCAATATGGTAAGTATCACAATCCCAGATAACTATTTTGTGCTCGCAATAATTTAATAATTTGGATTTATATAGATAATATACTAAGCTAAAGGGAGATGTGTACAGGATAAGGTCGTTTGCTAAAACCTTTAAGGATTGACTACTCAAGTCTTCTAAAGCAATACTTTGGCCTTTAATCACGGAACCTTGAATTGAGGCTCCGGCTGTTTTCATTTTTACAAAGCTTATAATTATATTAACTCACTCTGTCTATCTGCCTGTCTGGTAAAAAGTTGGAACATGATGTATCTCCCATTTCCCATTCTCGGATCAAGTTAAAACTTTGCACAATTATAATATTATTAAACCTGACTAGAGATTAATCAATCAAAAATGTAACCAATTAGTTAATTAATTGTTGGCGATTAATAATTTTGCTTTCAATCAAAATAAGGGAAATAAATGCTAGTTAATG
The DNA here is from genome assembly GCF_947242115.1 of Biomphalaria glabrata. Classification (NCBI taxonomy): domain Eukaryota; kingdom Metazoa; phylum Mollusca; class Gastropoda; family Planorbidae; genus Biomphalaria; species Biomphalaria glabrata. Next base: position 9,305,496 of record NC_074727.1, read on the forward strand.
AAAGATGTGGATGTATAAATGGAATTAATCCCCTTATCTTAAATTATATATGGCGTCAGACAGATACTATTGCCAACCTTTATAGTACAGAGTTTTTTGACTTACACATACTACTACTAACTGGTCATTCATGCGAATAAAAATAAATTGATGGGTCATCCATGACAACGGTCAAGTAGAGTCCAAGCCAAAAAATAAGCCATATTTAAGTATGAAGATAATGACGACCGTTGCCATCCACCTCTCGTCAGGCTAAGATAAGACTAGCTTTAACCACAAAGGAACATTCAAAACATGTAAAGCATCCACAAAAATAGATAACAACAAGTGCTTATGTAACACAGATATGACATGACATGACATGATATTTATATATAGCAATTAGATCTAGAGTAGTTAATATAACTTATTGATTAATAATTAAGCGAGCCTAATGTATCTACAGAAATGTATAAGTGACATGACGGTATACCTTAGTCACAATGCCAGCGATATACTCCGGGTTCATGCTGCCCACAGCCAAAAAAGGTCTATGCACAATGGCTAAGTAGGGTCCATATAACTACAACAGATCACGCTCAGATCAATCTTGACTTCTACATAGTGCAAAAGCCTGAGTCCCTAAACATAAATTCCTTGTGATCTTCACTCAACATGATCATAATGATAACTATCTGGAGGAACGAGCTTAAGAAGAAAGTATCATATTGCTGAAGTTACCCAATACTGCGGAACATCAAAGAGAAACTGCACAAGTTCAGCCACCCCCACTAAAAAAAAAATGACGTTTTCAGAGCGCGTCTTTGGAAACACCGCATTCAATATTATGGATCACAAAAGAGAGAAACATAGAAGAAAGAACAAACTCAACTTGAGGGTGACATTCTTTTCGTAGTTCATCATATAGCATGTGTTTAATTAGCTTTACAACATCTCAATTCTAATTGGAAAATTTTAATGACATTTTGTACTGACTGCATCAATCACTGGACTCAAGACATTTCATTTTAAGATTTGTTCTGGCATGCAGCATGTGGGTTTTTTATTTAAATTTTTTTCCCCATTATACACGCATGAAGAACCATTTTACATTGAAATGGTAAGTATCACAATTTTTTTTAAATTGGCAATTTAAAATGATATTTGTACAGCCTCAAGACATTTATTTTTAAGATCTACTCTTGTATGTTGCATGTAGCTTTACATTTAAACCTTTTTTGTCTTATAGACTGTTGAAGAAGAATTGGATTATATAGAAAGGGTACGTATCACAACATTAGATAACTATTTTGTACTAGCCATAATTAAATAATTTGGTTTTATATAGATAATGCACTAAGCTGAAGGGAGATAAGCCCTGTGTAGCGAATTAGGTCGTTTGTTTGAAACTTTAAACTTAGGATTGAATACTTAAGTGCTCTAATCTAAATCAATAGGTTGGTCTTCAATCGTGAAGACTCAAATTAGGCTTGGGGCAATTTTTTCTTTTTAAAAAGCGTATAATTATATCAACTCACTTTGTCTATCTGGTTACAAAAAAGTTTGAACATGTTTTTTTTCTCTAATTTCCCATTCTCGGATGAAGCTAAAATTTTGCCCAATTATATATCATTAAACCTGAGAAGAGATTAATCAATATCAGAAAAACAAAACTAATTAGTTCATTTCATTTTTGACACTTAATTATGCTACTTCTTCTTCCTCGTTCTCATTTTTATGTCGGAGCGTTCAGATTACTAGACCAATACATGAGATGAACAGCGCAGAGGTTTCCAAATCAGAAAGCTATCCATATAGTTTTCTTTTTATTAGCCTATTTTGGAGCCAGTGTCTTGTACGGGCCATTATTTTGCTTGAAATAAAAAAAAGACAATAAATGGTAATAAGTTAATGAAAGATGTGGATGTATGTATGGAATTAATCCACTTATCCTAAATTACATAAGACAACCGAAGAATGCTATTGTTTTTTGACTTACACATTCAACTACAAATTGGTCATTCCCACGAATAAATAATAAATTGATGGGTCATCCATGACAACGGTAGAGTCCAAACTAAAGAATAAGTCATTTTTAAGTAATAAGATAATGTCGACCGCTGCTATCCACCACGTCAGGCTAGGAGGTAGATTATCTTCAACCACAGAGGAATATTCAAAACATGTAAAGCATCCCAAAAATAGATAAGAACAATTGCTTATGTAACAAATGGTTTAATGATCTGACATGACATGAATGATAGTTATACATATCAATTAGATCTAGAGTAGTTAATATAACTTATTGATTAATAATTCAGCGAGCCTACTGTATCTACAGAAATGTATAACATAAGTGACTTGACGGTACACCGTAGACACATTGCCAGCGATACACTCCGGGCTCACGCTGCCCACAGCCAAAAAAAGGTCTATGTACAATGGCTAAGTAGGGTCCATATAACTACAACAGATCACGCTCAGATCAATCTTGACTTCTACATAGTGCAAAAGCCTGAGTCCCTAAACATAAATTCCTTGTGATCTTCACTCAACATGATCATAATGATAACTATCTGGAGGAACGAGCTTAAGATGAAAGTATCATATTGGGGAACAACAAAGAGAAACTGCAGCAAGTTCAGCCACCCAAACAAAAAACACCAGAAAAAATGACGTTTTCAGAGGGCGACTTTGGAGAAAGTGCATTAGATATTAGGATTCACAAAAAAAAAAGAAACACAAAATGAGGTACCAATTTACCATGAGCATGACAGTATTTACGTAGTTTTAGTATGACATGTGTTGGATTAGCTTTACAACATTTTAATTATAATTGGCAATTTTAAATGATACTTTGTACTTTGTATTCATGACTGGACTCAAGACATTTCATTTTATGATCAATTCTTGTATGTAGCATGTAGCTTTTATTTCGTAATATATAATATCGTAAGTATCACAATCCCAGATAACTATATTGTGCTAGCCATAGTTTAATATTTCAACTTTATATGGATAATGTACTAAGCTAAAGGGAGATAAGCTCTATGTTGAAAGTAAATTCGTCTGCTAAAAATTTAAAACTAAGCAATAAGTCGGCCATCAGTCGTGAGGCCTCGGATCGAGACTCGGGCAACTGTCTATTTATACAAAGCTTAGGGTTATATCAACTCGCTCTGTCTGTCTGTCTGTCTGGTAAAAGTTTTGAACATGTTTTTTCTCCCATTTCCCATTCTTGGATCATATTAAGACTTTGTACAATTACTTACTTAGACTTAGGTCCTCCCGCGCCGTTCGGCGCATTGGGCGGCAAGCTGTCTCCATAATGATCTGTCACTGGCAATGTCTGAAGCCTCCTCCCATCTGGTGTCCACTGTTCTGAGGTCCTCCATGAAGGTGTGTCGCCAGGTAATACGAGGACGTCCCTGTTTGCGCTTTCCTCGTTTTGGCTTCCATGTTATCGCAACTCTTGGTGTGCGTAATTCATTTTGACGTAGAACATGTCCCGCAAACCTCATGCGACGCTCAGTCACAACCTCACTAAGTGTTCGACTCCCAGTTCGGCATAGGATTTCCTTGTTTGAGATCCGGTCTGTGTAACTGACTCTCAAAATCAATCTCAGCCATCTCTGTTGAGCCACATTTAGTCTTTTCTCAATTTTGACAGATGACTTCCACGTCTCACATGCATATGTAGCAGTTGGAATGACGATTGTGTTGAGAAGGTGTATTTTTGTCTCGAGTCCAATGGCTTGGCTAGTCCAAATAGGCTTCAGCCTTTGGAAAATGCTCCCTGCCTTTCCTATTCGACATGCTACATCATGGTAAGCATCTCCATCATTTGTTATGATGCTGCCAAGGTACGTGAACTTGTCCAGCTCTTCAAGCTTTGACTCGCCAAGTCTGATGGGGACACCCTTTGCCTTATATTCCACTCGCATAATTTTAGTCTTATCCAAGTTTATGCGGAGGCCAATTTTGGGTGCCTCTCTGTCTAGGCTCTCCGTCATTTCTTGAATGCATTTATTTGTAGCCCCGAGTAGTGCAACATCATCAGCAAAGTCCAAGTCCGTCAATCGGAGTTGTTCATGCCATGGAATACCAAAGGCAGTCTGGTTCATTGCTCTCCTCATTATGTAGTCGATGGCTAGGAGGAAAAGGAAGGGAGATAAGATGCACCCCTGTCTCACACCTGTCTCGATTGTAAAAAACTATGTTGTTCCCTCTTCTGTTTTAATGCAGCAACTAGACTGACTGTAAAGGTGTCGTAGGATCTGGACGAATTTTTCTGGGATACCGTATTCTCTAACTATTTTCCATAGTGATTCTCGGTGTACACTATCAAATGCTTTTTTGAAGTCCACAAAACTGATCGTTAGCCGTTGTTGGTACTCAAGACTTTGTTCTATGATATTTCGTAAAACGAAAATCTGCTCTGTACATGATCTGCCTCTTCGGAAACCTGCTTGTTCTTCTCTGAGCCTTTCATCTACAGACTGTTGAAGCCGTCTCAACAAAACAGTGCTGAAAACTTTGCCTGGGACAGAGAGGAGAGTAATGCCCCTCCAGTTGTTGCAGTCTGCCAAGTTGCCCTTTTTTGGAAGCTTTAGAATCACTCCCTTTTGCCAGTCCTCTGGGACTTTTGAAGTTCGCCAACAGAGATTTAAGAGATCAGTCATTCTGTTAACAATGCACTGTCCCCCATATTTTAGCATTTCTGCTGATATCATGTCTAGTCCTGGTGCTTTGTTATTCTTTAGCACTGCTATGGCCATGGTAACCTCCTCAGCAGTTATTGGGTCTGTCTTGACCTTGAGATCATTGTCTGGAGAGGGGTCCTTGAATATGTAAATTAGGTCTGGCGACAGTTGGTTAAGGGTCTCTTTAAAGTGCTCTACCCATCTTGCATCCTGTTCTTCTTTGGTTAACAAAGTTTTGCCTTGCTTGTCTTTTATTGGTGCCCCATGTCCACTCTTTGCTCCAGTGAGATCTCGGACAATACGATGGAGGGTTTTTGTGTCATTTCTGCTTGCAGCTGCTTGTGCCTCTTGTCCCTTCTGCTCAATCCAGTCCCGTTTATCGTGCCGACAGCTTCTCTGTACTTTCAGATCTGCTTCCCTATAGGCTTCTTCCACTAGGCTGCGATCCTGTGTTTCCTTTTTTTTGATCTCGTCTACGTTTGGCCTCTTTCCTCTCATCTATCAATTTCCATGTTCTGTCTTGTATCCACCGTTCCTTGTATGAACCTCGCCTCCTTCCGATAACTTCTTCCGTGCACCCAATAGTGGTATCTTTGAAGTTGGCCCACACTTCTTCAAGGGTCAATATATCTGCAAGAGCCTTAAAGCGGTTCGTTAGTTTCAATTGGAACTGTGCTGCAGTATTGCCGTCTTTAAGCTTCTCTACATTAAATGGGCGGGGTCATGTGGCTCGTTTTGGTTGGCGTTTCAATCGGAGCTTACATTTGCCACTGACAAGGTAATGGTCTGAGCCGATATCAGCTCCTCTGCGGGTGCGCACGTCTAACAGAGATGACCTCCGTCGTTTGGAGATGCAAATGTAATCTATCTCGTTGAAGGTTTCTCCATTTGGTGATCGCCATGTTTTTTTGTGTATTTGTTTGTGCTTAAAATATGTGTTTCCAATTGAAAGGCTGTTGGATGCGCAGAGAGAAATCAAGCGCTCGCCATTATCACTGATGTTTTCTGCAGAGCCATATGGTCCCATTACATATTCACAGCCAGTTCGGTTGGGATTGATTTTGGCGTTAAAGTCTCCCATCAGTAGAATTAGGTCGTGAGTAGGTGTTTCATCAAGAGTGGTTTGTAGTTGATTATAGAAATGATCTTTGATGGTATCTTCTGCATCCTCTGTAGGGGCATAAGCTTGGATGGTAGTGACTTTAATTTGCTTTGTTTGGAGTCGAGCTGTAATGATGCGGTCACTGACCGGCTTCCAAGCAATTAGCGCTGAAGCTGCTATTTTAGACATGATGATTCCTACACCACCAATGTGCTCCTTGTCATGTCCTGAATATATTATTGTCTTGCCATCATTGATTATTTGTCCACTTGATGTCCACCGCATCTCGCAGATCCCAAGGATGTCCAGCCGGTAAGAGTCAAACTCTCTTAAAAGTTGGGCCAGTTTACCACACAGATTCAGGGTTCTTACATTCCACGTGCCTATAAGAGTCGGTTTCCTTGCGTGGAAAGGCTTGCCATGTATCGGGTATTGGACTTCCAGTTGGCTTTGATCCAACACCGTCATCAGGGTTTGGCCGCCCTCGCCGCATATATAGTTTTCATTATGTGTCGAGTTTGCTGTTTCTGTAGCAATAGTGGTTTTACAGGGTGGGGTCGCTAGCCCCACGCCAAACCCTCCTCCTTTCTCACTCGGGCTTGGGACCGGCATATGGCGGAGTTTTTGTACAATTATATATCATTAAATCTGACAAGACATAAATCAATCACAAATATTAACCAATTAATTAATATATTGCTGGTGATTAATTATTTTATTTCATATCTAAATAAGAGGAATAAGTGGCGTAGCTATGTTGGGGAAGGGGGGGAGAGAATTTATAAATCCCCCGGGGACCCCACTTGAGAGGGGCCCCCAAATGAGAGTACAGTGTTGCTTAAATAAAATTGAGGAGGTCATAAATGACAAAAGTAAAGTAGAGTCCAAACAAAAGAATTTAAGTCTGAAGATAATGACAACCGATGCCATCCACTGTCGTCAGGCGGGAGATTTGGACTAAGATTTAGATTAGCTTCAATTCTAAAAAAAAACACCCGAAAGATATAAAACTTCCTTAAGTTGTAAAAAAAAACAACTTTGCCCAATTATATATCATTAAATCTGACAAGACATGAATCAATCACAAAATTTAACCAATTTACTATGTAATACCTGCGGATTAATTATTTTGTACGATATCGAAATAGGGAAAATAAATGCTACTTAATAAGAGATGTGGATGTATGTATGGATTTAATCCCCTTATTACGTTTTGGAATGTTTTTTTTTCCTACTTCCCTTTCTCAGATCAAGTTGCGATTTTTAACATTATTATTCATAGTCAATGACAATACACGAATCAATCCAAACATACTCACCACTTAGTACTTATTAATTAATTCTTTTTTTTATAGAGCGGAAATGGAGCTAAATCCTGTAATTTTAGATAAATTGCAGTAATTACCCTCGTACCCCAACGGTCAACAAAAGTGATTAGACCATAGCGCACTGAGTATGCAATATGTATAACTATTCAGTGAAACGAAACCAACTAGTAACAAATTAGTAATTGTTAGTCTGAAGCTATAACAAAAATAATACAATGATAGATTCAAAATACTTGATTCAAATTCACTTTATATAAGTTTTGTTTTTTTTAAACGCATTTATTATTTTTTTACTTGCTTCATTTTGTTTTCCCTCTCTCTATTTCTAGTCAATATTCTTATTTGTTGATGAAATGATTAGCAACATAGGTCTACATCCAAGTCTGAATCTTAGCGTTTCGTCTTAATCAGCTTCTGCTACCGCTGTAACGGTAAATGTGTCCATTATGAATTACCTACAGACTGGACCTACAGACTGGACATGCTAGTCACATATTTTTTAAAACCATTGCTAGAATCATAACATTTATTTAAAGGATAGGTTTTTAAATAATTAATATGAAACACTATCACGACATATTTGAAAAAAAATTTTTTTTAGGCTTAATAAAATACGTCCACTCATTTTTCTTGTTTTGTTTTATGTTTTAATGTGTTTTTTTATTTTTTTGTTTTTGGCGATTCCTTGAAAGGAAAAAAAATCCTGTTTTTCTTTGTCCGTTAAAACGTTAAAAATACTTTTAAAAAAATACAATACCTCTTTTAAGCAGATATAGAGCGATGGTTTTTCTCTTTAAAATTAATGAATGTTAGATTAAAAACAATTTCTTACCCCCTTTTCCCGTGAAAAAAAACCTGTTCAAGGGAATGTATAGAATCAGTCCACTTTATAGCACTCCAATCATAAGCATTTAGATCTAAGAGTAGTCTAGACTTACTTCCTGGAAAATTAATTTATGAAACTCTCGAATATATAAAAAACTTACAACCGGAAATTCCCGAAAGCAATAGTCCTTTCAAGAACGCGATAGTCCTTTCAAAAACGCGATAGTCCTTTCAACAACGCGATGGTCCTTTCAACAACGCGATAGTCCTTTCAAGAACGCGATAGTCCTTTCAATATCGATGTTGGATCTTGTCCTAGAATCCTAAATATAGATCTCTAGCCAAATTTAAATTTATTGAATTTTTTACTTGAATAAAATGAGAACAGTCAAACTAGAGTTTTCTCCGTGTGGGCAACGAGTTGTTAATTCTTTTCTCAGCAATATCATTAAATTTCTAGGAAAATCGTTAGAGCCGTTTTTGACCTTCCCCTTCTTGAGAAGGAGGACAATGGTTTCCACTCGCCAAGCTTTCGAGAAACGGTACGATTGACTAATTCCAACAGGTTCCGTGGGTGAATGCACTGGTCAACGTGTTCGCCTCATCTTCACCATAGACCAGTGATGCCCAAAGTACGGCCCTCGGGCCAGAACCGGACCGCGATGTGGTTCTATCCGGCCCGCCGAAACGTCGGCACAAAAAGTAGATAATCTTCCCCCCTTCAAATAGTTGTATATGTATTTTTACCTTCGTTAGGGCCCTCACTTTTCTGTGATGGATGAATACATGACCTTTAACGAGTGTGCGATTATGAGTTTATGAAATGGAACTCTGAATGTAGAATCTACCAGGAAAAGGGAATGGATCTTTTTTTTTTTTGTGGAACATGATAATAAGCCAACATATTTGTTTTGTAAAGAAATCTCGTCGGGGTCGCCCGTTGTGAAGAAACAAGTCCTTTTTAAGTATAAACTGCCCTTTATTGTGAAGCATTCAAACATAACCTATTTACAAGGCTAACATTATCTACAGATAACCAACTCCACTAGATGACTTCCTTCTGAATATTTTCAACACACTCGTCACTTTCCGCAAGTCCCCTAACTCTCCGATACCCAACACTTGACCGTGTGTCACGGTTGACCACACATAGCAACCGTGTCACAACAGCCTGGCTGTTTCAAACAAAAAACAAACAAACATGTACAACGGCATTATAAAACAAATATGAAGGTCTTCTTGGTTTGAGCCGTGTCTAAAAGATTGGTTCAACTACGCCCTGGAGATTGGAGGACTGAGGAGAATATTTGCCGAAAAGAGACATGAAAATAAGTTGTTGGTAAAGGTGGCTAAAATGTTGCTCACATTTTAAGTAGAGAAATGAAACCATTTTAAGACGCTTAAAAAATTATAGACTTTAACTATCCCATTAATAAATGTAAGTACCAGAAACAATAGTTTCAAATAGTTTCAGGTGAATTTTGATTTCATTTTTCGTACCTTTTTGTTGATGTGGCCCGCGACACGCGTTTCGAAAGTTAAAATGGCCTGCAGGTCGAATTAGTTTGAGCATCACTGCCATAGACCATTTTACGTTTAGCTTTGGCCTTTCTGAGGCCGTCTAGGGCCTTCGACACGTCACTCCTTTTCGCTGACTTAGAGATAGCCGCGAAGGCACGTTTTAGAGTGTCCGACTTTTTACGTTCTATGACCACCATGCCTTGGGCCGTTAGTATGGGCGCTGCTACCTTTGGTTCTTTCGCCCTTGTAAGGTCATTCGGGAGCCTCCATGCCTGTCGTTCATCCTCAAGATCCAGGTTAGCGCAGGTCTTGGTCCACTTCAGCCTCGGCACCGGCCGCAACGGCTTCCTTTACCTCTTATTATAGGCACATCTGTTTCATCGTTTATGTCGACGACTATGCCGCCTACGTCACAGGTCTGTACAGACGTGTCAACGAGCTATTGGTCTAGCTGAGCAAACAAACAAAAAGTATAGATGCACTTGTTTGTGACATGGCTCCTTAAAGATGGTCCGGATATGGAGATCTATAAATCAATCAAGCCCACTGATAAAATAAGTACTCAATATCGACTGGTAAAAAATTGATAAGCATAAAGCTATGCTCTAAAAACGTTAAATGTTTAATTAGTTCGAGCAGGTAAAGATTTAACTTTCTTCATTATAACATTAACAATAACACTCGTTTAGTGCTTTGGTAGATAATTGTACTTTCGGTAAGTGTCATCATGATATTAATTTAAAAAAAATAGAAGTCGTAAAGCTGTATCACAAACGAAGAGATTAGAGACAGTGTTACTAGAGCGATTGGACCTCACAATGACCTGATAACTAGTGTAAAACACGGAAACTAAAAAACTCTATGGCCATATTACAAGGTCTTCGGGACTTGCGAATACCTTCCTTCAGGGAACAGTACCAGGAAAAAGAAGAGGAGTCAGACCGAGATATCGGTGAGAAGAAAACATTAAAAAAATGCACGGGCCAGCCTTTGAAAGAGGTTCTATCCAAGTCAAAAGAAAGAGAGGAATGAAGATAATTGGTTGATAAATCTTGTGTGGTGCCCCACAGACTAAGGCATAGGTAAAGGTGAAGTCATAAAAAGGTTTACATTATAAAATTGTTTATTGCCTTCAATGACTAACAAGTTACATGGTGCTTATTTTTTGTTTTACAAAGCTTTTACTCAAGAAGTCAGTCTCGTCAAAAGTTTGTATATGTTACTCTTCAGACACCCAACCTCGGATCAAGCTGAATTTCGCTCAATTTTTCCTTTAACATGACAACACAAGAATCAATAAAAAAAAACATTAACCAATTAGTTAAATAACTATTGGTAATAAATTACTTTGTTTGATATCTCAAACAAGGGAAAGAAATAGTATTAGAATGAAGCGGTGGTTTAAACTGAATTAGTCCCCTTTCCAATGGAAAGAAATAGTACTTGACTGATGTGTTGGTATAAGCTGAATTAGTCACCTTTCCAATGGAAAGAATAAGTGCCTGACTGAAGTGGTGGTATAAGCTGCATTAGTCCCCTTTATAGATTGTCTTTTGGACCTCATGTTCAAACTTAATGACATGACTGATTCAAACTAATTGATACACCTAATATAAGCTTTGGTGTTTTTTTTAAAGCCTTTTTTTTTATTTGGCTTGTTTTTGTACAAGATCAGTTACATACAGGAAGACTCGATGTTCCACTTAACTTAAGGAAGCCCCTCCACTATCCAAGACACACCTTAACCCAGTTCTTCAATTACCTTACTATGGCGCTGGTGCATTAGACGCACTGTATGCTCCAATTCAATTGGACAACATACTTCAAATCCCTAAGCCCGAACTTTATATTCTTATACAGGATTCATTCCAAACATTTTAACTTAGTCTTTATTAATCTTTTCCACCAGAGATGTCACAATAAACGATAAAACCACATTTCCCAGCTACGGAGTCAAGCGTTGTCCCGAGTCATCTATATGCTTATCGCTAGGCTCTACAGCATACAATTTAGCAACGTAATATTAAAGTGTTACTATCACACGTACGCATGTATTGAGAATATTCACAGTTAAAGCAAGACATGTGTTGCCGGTTGTGACAAGTCAAAAACTCGCTGTCAGAGTCACTCAAATTTATCACAGCATTAATTATTATTTTTCCTTATTTATTTATTTTATTTTAATTATTTCCCCATCCTACCCCAAGAAAAATCTTTAGCGCCGTTCATTTACCAGTTTCTAGTTTGGAGACTATTTTTTTTAACCCGTGAAGAGTTATCATGCTAATAGAAGAAACTGCAACCAAAAATGTCATAAAATTTCATTTCTGCTGGACATGTCAAGGTTAAGGTCAATGCATTTCCATGTGGAGAAATACAATAAAATGATAACATCTGCTCATTTGCATATTATAGGAAAGAGAATTGCTTACAAAGTATTGCTCATAACTGCTCTAATAAAAGACTAACTTTGGGGGTGGGGTAAAAAGTGTTGACATAATCACATACTCGTTCGTCTGAGTTCTGGATGTAGCTTTTCAAAGCCAGTGGTAGAGAAATATTTAAAATAGATAGATAGATAGATAGAGAGAGAGAGAGAGAGAGAGAGAGAGAGAAAGAGAAAGGATAAGACGTTAGCATTGCTCCATTTCATGGCTTTTTTCTAAGACTTTTAACAACAAAACTTAACAAGAATGATAATAGTTTAAATTTTAAAGCAAGTCTTTATTCTGAAACCATGTGTATTTGCAATAGACATTTCTCAAAGGTTTATTACACTTGTGTATCGGTCTGAGACAGTATGTCTATACTAACCTTCTATGAGTCTTTTTATAAAGCTTTTATTAACTCTGTCTGTCTGGTAAAAAGTTTGTACACGTTATTTCTGACAAAACATTAATTAATTTTAACAAAAATTGGTTAATTAACTATAGGTGATTAAGAACAATTTCTTTCCTTAGTTTGAAACAAGTTATTTCTGACTAAACAAGAATTAATTTAAAAATTGTGTTTATTTTTTTTTTAAATTAATTCTTGTTTTGTCAGAAATAACGTGTATCAAACAAGGGAAAGAAATCGTTCTTGACATATGTTGTGGTATGAGTTGAATTGGTCCCCTTGAGGAGACCTGAGCCCTGAGTGCAAATTCAAGCCTTACAAACTTTTTAAAATGCATTAAAACGGCGAAATGTGACAGTTTGGAGAAATAAAGCACTACTCATTGGCCACACTGTACAAACACTGGTCTGACCGTTATAATTGTAAACATGTAATCATCTTAAAAATTTAGTTTTTTTGTCTTGTGATGAGCACAGCTTAGAGGGAATTCCCGCAATTCAATAAAGAGTTGAACAAATAAATAGTTGTCATGAACATTTTAAAGTGCTCTTTATTCCTTCAGATTTCTGCCTACATAATATCTATGAACGGTGACGAGGCAAGTGGTACGAGTGTAGGAAACATTGAGATCCAGATGGAAATAAAGTTGGTCACTGCTGTGTTTAAGTTTGGTGTCAGAAGAGAGATAATTTTTCCCTGCTTCAAAGTTTTGTATTTCCCGATTTGAACCATGTGACGTTCTTCAGGACAACATCAAGCTGTTGTGTTGAAACAATCTCCCAAGAGAGTCCGTTACCTTTCTTTCATATAAATTATATTTTCTCAATTAACCTCTTATCTCTCGCTTGACTTTCGTCGTAGGGGTGCTGTCACAGCTCGCATCAGCTAATTGTTCCACCCGTTCCGGTCAGCAGCTGTCCAGAGAGAGACCGGTCCGTTTTCTAGCATTGTCCAGCCAGCTGTCCTTTGTAATAAACATTCTTCGTACTTCCTCCACTCTGCATTGAAGGATCACTTTTGAGAACGAATCCTGTCTAATAGTTTGACAGAACCAGCGTTCATCTCTCTGCAGTATTGATGAAGGAGTTTCTCCTTTCTGAAATCCTGAGTATTGACTTATAAAAGTAAAAATCATTTGTTTTTTCCTTATACCCTGAAATTTTTAGCAATTGCTCTCAAAGGATTAAATTACTATCTCAGTCTAATGTCCAATACCATCTTGGAGAACAGATGAAGAATTTTCATTTTCTAGTTAAGTATAATGTGTTTTCCGTGGTTGAAGGAATCAATATCTGCCGTCCATGACACGTCCTTATATTCTTCTTCCCGTGTTTTGTTTGGAAAACAGTGTTAATTATGTGCCCATAGGATCGAGAAATTGAGGGGAAATAAGCAGGGGGCATTGATGAGAAGTAGAGGCTTCATTCGGATCGTGTTGTTTCAGATAACATTTCTCTCCCCTTGTCTGTAGGTTAATGCCTCGCAGTTCATTTGTAGAGAATTTTTATTTGTCCTTTTTTTTTCTCTCTCTCTCAACTAAAGACAAATATTGAAGAAATTAAGATGAGACAAGGTCGAGCTGTAAGGTAACCAAAGGATCTCGCATAAGTCAGGAGTGTGGTGGTGGCTCGTCTGTCCATGGAAAGAGTAAAGTTCCCCTTTCAGACCTTGTGGTCTATAGGGCAGGTGATGCAAAGGTCTTCTGTTTCTGTGGCCTACGGTTAACGAGGGTGACATGTGGCCAGCACAACGACCAACTGCATTTACTTTTCCCTAACAACTGTTGGGTACCCAATAGAGTTGATTGGGTTGACTCAGAGGCGCCAAAAGATCCAGAAATAAAAAATCCCAGTCTTCACCGGAATTCGATCCCGGTTCGGAAGCCAAGTGCTTTACCGCTCAGCCACCGCGCTACCATACTTCTAAGAGATTACAATCAATATCTTGTTACAAATAAATATAAAACTTTGCATTAAGAATAGTAACTCTTTTTTATGTTTTTTTATTCGTATATTTCAAATAAATCTAAGTTGAATGACTGAATGCTAAATACAGAAAGAGAAGATCCATTCCGGGTATAACAAGGTCTGTACTTTAAATTCAAGGGTAGTAAATGAATCATACGAATCGTTCACCTTTTTTATTTCATAAATTCAAAGGTTGAAAACGTTGTACCTCACACGTGTTTAGTGTTTAACAATGTATAAATCTATAAAAGAAAACACAATAGTTTGCAAAATATTTTTGCTGCGATGCATGCTGTACATGTACATGTATTATTTAATATAGACATTCGTTCTATATACAGCAGACAAACTGAATCATCTAATATTAGCACTTTACTTTAAACAGCTCCATTGAAAGTTATAGCTTCGAACCTCTCAGCCTGAACACGTTAAGTGAATAATTTAATGTCATGGTGGCTAATCTGCATGTTTTATCTAAATTTGTTAGAGGCAATGTCAGGACTGATCTATATAACTCCAGCTTATCATCCATTGTTTCTGACTTAGGAAAATATTTTTTTCCCTTCTGGGTATGTACATATATATATTTGTGTGATTCTTAATATTGATCTAGAATTTTCCTAATTTTTCCTTTAATCATAGTTTAATTTTATTGTGTCATTATTGAAACTCTCAGGTTTTGCAAACAACCCTAAAAAAAGATTAACCACAGCCGAATTATTTAACAATGCTTCTCCGTATTCTTTTCCTGGCTTGTTGCTTGACCTTTAACCTGGTGAATTCACAGTTGGTAGGTGAAATATTTTTACTATATTTTTTCCGTTCTAATTTCCTTGAATAATTTATGTATATTCTTAATAACTTACACCTACACCTTTACCTACAATTACACCTAACTTACACCTACACCTAACTTACAGCTACACCTAACTTATAGCTACACCTAACTTACAGCTACACCTAACTTACACCTACACCTAACTTACACCTACACCTAACTTACAGCTACACCTAACTTACACCTAACTTACAGCTACACCTAACTTACACCTACACCTAACTTACACCTACACCTAACTTACAGCTACACATAACTTACAGCTACACATAACTTACAGCTACACCTAAATTACAGCTACACCTAACTTATACCTACACCTAACTTACAGCTACACCTAACTTACACCTACACCTAAATTACACCTACACCTAACTTACACCTACCTTACAGCTACACCTAACTTACAGCTACACCTAACTTACACCTACACCTAAATTACACCTACACCTAACTTACACCTACCTTACAGCTACACCTAACTTACAGCTACACCTAACTTACAGCTACACCTAACTTACACCTAACTTACAGCTACACCTAACTTACAGCTACACCTAACTTACACCTACACCTAACTTACAGCTACACCTAACTTACAGCTACACATAACTTACAGCTACACCTAAATTACAGCTACACCTAACTTATACCTACACCTAACTTACAGCTACACCTAACTTACAGCTACACCTAACTTACACCTACACCTAAATTACACCTACACCTAACTTACACCTACCTTACAGCTACACCTAACTTACAGCTACACCTAACTTACAGCTACACCTAACTTACACCTACACCTAACTTACACCTAAACATAATTGCACTATGACTTAATAACCTGGTATGAAAATCGTCAATGTATAGTGTGTACAAAGATGCGAACAGTCGAATGTGTGTCTAGTAGTACACTATTTGTTACACATGTGTAGTCTAATGTATTATCCGAATTGTATTTAATATAACATTTACATTGTCTAATAGCCACAGATTCTTAAATCTCTATTTGTGTATTCGCATATCGCTATTCTGTAAGATCTATATTTTTAAACTTATCTTTACAGATATCTAGTACCTCTATTTTTTAAGATTTAAACTTTAAAATCTGTTGCTTCTCTCGCAAAGTGCTCAAATATTTACGAGGAATGCAGTTGGATGGTACAGTGCTGCTCTAATCCTAACAATCCTTTGAGGTGCCTGCAGGCGGTCAACTTCAGATACTACTGCTACGTAAGTCTCTGACCTTGCAATTCAAAATGGCAGGCGCAATGTTCTCCAATGACGAGATTTAAAGGGAAACTCCGAGTTACTAATTCTGCGTAAAAATAATAGTATCAAACCTTTTATTATTTCTTAAATTAGATTTAAAAAAAAAGATCTATAGGGCTGATGATGTCATCTGTTGCTTTTTTTTTTAAATTAGATGCTTAGAAATAGGTATATTTAATAAACTAGACATTAAATTATTTACCCCCCCCCCCCAAAAAAAAAGGGGGGGGGATGAGATTTTATTTTTATACATGCCTACGTCATTCGTCTCTAGATCTAACCAGTCGCATCGCTTTAGCATCTTCCAAATAGGTCGCGAAGGTTATAATTGCTTAATGTTACGGTCGTAGCGCAGCACGGTGTACATGAATAATGGTGCGAATTTGTGTAATGAATGGAAGTGATGTTGAAAAGGGGAAGCCGGGAGTAATTGACAGGAAGAGAAATGAACTGTTCGTATTTACATAACTTGTTGTAATATTAAAGTATTTATAGAGTAATAACCTGAGAGTCTTATTATTATTTCAAAGAGTCTTGTGTCGTAACAAGTGGCGCCCAACGGAAAAGGCAAGACCTGCGTTATAACGGTATCTAATTCCTGTCTACTGAGGTATTACTAGTACTAGTGGAACAAAATCTCTAGATCTCTAGATCTATTAAGATTGGGAGAGTAGAGTCATCTAAATCTTTAAAGCTATGTACTAGACTCACTGGTAAACATAAACCTTTAGTTGAAACTTAACTAAAAACATTATTGCTGAATTAATCAACTAGATTAACATTTAAATCTAGATTTATATCATTATAATTATTATGACGGCCCATTCTCTACATTCACCAATGTGAAAACGTACATCTTCATTGGTCTGGCGGGTCATAGTTCTCAACAATAACCTTTAACATTCAATATTAATGGAAATTTGTACGATTATTAGCACTGCTGTGGGCAACACTAGTGAATTTTGACTACGGTCGAGAACAGTGCCCATTTAGGATCAACGGATATACACTGACCACGGCATATAGACAAACAACGAAAGATTCATATCACCGGCGGAGAATATACACTAGCATTGGAAGTTATACCAGCAGGAAGAAGAGTATTCCGGGAAGTACATACATATTTGTATTCGAATAACATTAAACGTTTGGTTCATTACATTACATTTAGATATGAACATTGTTTCCAGGCATTAAGTATAGGAGAATCAAATATATTTAATGGATATGGCCAGATAACTCGATAAAGAAAAATTACAAATGGCGGATAAAGCTGAAATAGTTGCTTTGAAAGAAGAAGGGAGACTATTGGAATTAGAAGGAGCAGAGCTGAGAAAATATGTACAAGAAAGATTAATAGAAAGAGAGAAACTAGTCAAGGAAAAGGAAATAAAGAAAGAGAAGTTAGCCATGGAAAAGGAAATAGAGAAAGAGAAGTTAGCCATGGAAAAAGAAAGAGAGAAAGAGAAGTTAGTCATGGAAAAGGAAATAGAAAAAGAGAAGTTGGCTATCAGTAAAGAGAAATTAGTTACGGATAAAGAAATTGAGAAAGAGAAGCTAGCTATGGAGAAAGAAAGGTTAGCCATAGAGAAAGAAAAGTTGGAAATAAAAAAAGGAAAAGCTAAAGATGAAGGTACTGGAATGAAAAATGACGTGTCTGGAAATAAATTGGCAAAATATAAAGGTACAATGTTTGATGAGAATAAAATAGACATTGATATTTTCTTAAAGAAGTTTGAAATTGAAATGAAAGAATTGGCTTTTCCTGAAGATAAATGGACATTTTTGTTATCGAAGTCATTTGCAGCGGAGGTACCGTCAAAGATTTGCATGAATCAGAATAATTACCAAATAGTAAAGGAGCAATTACTACGAACATTTGGAAAAACTGAGGCAACAATATCGTCAACAATATGTTCATTGCACCATTGAAACCAATGAGGACCCCCAAACATTTTTAGACAAGATGAATAGCTACTTTGACAATTGGACAGAGTCATCAAAAATAGAGAAGACGTTTGATGGACTAAAGGTATTTCTTATGCTGGATAAAGTCATTTATGAGAGTCAGGACGAACTAAAAATATTCCTGCTGGAGAGAAAGCCAAAATCTGTAGATGAGATTTTAAAATTAATAAGGGCTTACAAAGTGGCACATCCTGAAAAAAAGTTAAACAGAGGTAGCGATATTGAAGAAATAGTAGCATTTAATAGAGCTAGAGAAACACAAGACAGTTATAGCAACAATAGAAGATTTAGATATGAAGGACAGAATAGGTTTAGAGGACAAGGAAGGAGTCAAATAGATAGTAGACAAGGCCAGTATAATAGCTACAGAGGGAGATATCAAGGAAACAGACAGGGAAGATATGATAGCAGAAGAAATGGAAGAGATCAAAGTTTGTCGTTATTGTCGAGTTCGGGAGGTCTAGACTGTTTTCAAACATTTGTAGGAAATAAGGCTGCAAGAACGATAAGGGACACGGGCAGCACTATTGTTGGAATAAACCGAAAATTGGTTGAAGATCATGAATATACTGGAAAAAACAAAGCATGTATTATGTTTGATGGTAAAACAGTTCGATTACCCGTAGCCCGAGTGAACATTAAAACACCGTATTATACCGGGATCGTAGAGGCATGTGTTATAGACCATGATCAAATTGATTTGATTATTGGCAATATACCAAACATAAAGAAGTGCACGGAAAATGAGATAGCAGTTTGGAAAAATTGTTGTGGAATGGCCACTACTCGATCCTGTAGTAAAGATGTAGAGGAAGGAGATTTGGCAAAGTTGTTCGAGTTATCAACTAAGGAAAAAGAGCAAGATGAAGAACAACATGAAAACACAGAAACAATTGAAATCAAAGACATAGGATTTAACAAAGAAAAATTTATCACAAAACAAAAAAATGATCCAGAGTTACGCCAATTAGCAAAGAAAGGAGGTAGAGGAGGAAGATTCTATGTAGAAAGAGGAACTCTTGTTAGAGAGATTGAATGGCATGGAAAAAAAGTAATCCAGTTTGTGGTACCCAGAGAATTCAGGCAGCTTGTAATGGAAAATGGACACGATATAGCACACACAGGACATCTGGGACTACACAAAATGAAACAAAGAATATTTCAGAATTTTTATTGGCCATCAATTAATAAGGACATAAAAAGTTATGTGACTTCGTGCCAACTATGTTCTAGAAAAGGAGCAAGAAACATAAAAGTACCATTACAAAGGGTAGATGTACCAGATAGACCATTTAGTAAAATAGCGATTGATTTAATCGGTCCAATGCCAGTGGTATCAAATAGGGGTCACCGTTATATCCTAACTGTGATAGACGTGTGCTCCAGATGGCCGGAAGCTATCCCACTCAAACGAATTGAAGCCAGAGATATAGTACAAGCATTATATACGTTGTTTACAAGATTTGGATTTCCTAGAGAAATATTGTCAGATAGGGGCACTCAATTCAACTGTCAATTGTCTACTACATTCTTGAACATGTTTGGGATCCAGCAAAGGTTTACAACCTCGTATTATTCACAGAGCACTTGTGAACGTTTTAATGTCAATCTAAAGAAATCATTATATAAAGTAATGGATGATAAACCCAAAGAGTGGGATATGGCAATACCGTCAATACTATTTGCATACAGGGAGAGTCGTAATGAAATAACAGGGTTTTCACCATTTCAAATGATTTATGGAGGAAATCCACGAGGTCCAATGACAATATTGAAAGATTTGATAATTCCACATGATCACGTAGTAACTAATGACAGTTATGATATTGTGACAGAAACTAGAAATCAGATTATAAAGGCATGTGAAGAAGCGGATAGACAGATACTAGAGAGAAATGAATTAACACATTCCAGAGTGAATGAACATAGAAAAATGACGGAATTAGAGGTAGGACAAGATGTTTTGGTCTTACATAAGGATAACAATAATGCTTCGGGCACAAATTGGCTGGGACCATACAAAGTAGCAAGGAAAATTAGCGATATGGATTATGAAATAGACATTGATTCGATATTAAAAATATTTCATGTGGATTTGTTAAAAGAATTGACACCAAGACAAAGAAGTGAAGAAAGGAGTAAGGATGAGTCAATGACAATGAGTGCCTGTGTGACGGAAGAAACGGAGACAGAGGAAAAGTTTAGACCAATAGAGACAGTGGCAACAGAAAGTAGGCAAACATGGAAGGATGTCATGGTGGATGGAGTTTCTCTTGATAGAGCTAAAGAAATCAAGGCACTAATTGAGGAGTATAAGAATATTTTTTCGGATTTACCTGGGAAAACAAGTATTATAGAACATGATATCAAGTTAACTGGCAAAGTACCGAATAAACTGCCACAATATACGATCCCATTACACCACAGAGAAACATTTCAGAAGGAAATTGATGAGCTACTAACACTTGGAGTGATAGAACCATCTAGTTCACCATGGGCTGCACCAGTCGTGCTTGTTAAAAAAAAGTGTGGCAACTTAAGATTGTGTGTGGATTATCGACAGTTGAATAAAGTCACACAATTTGATCCATTTCCAATGCCACAAGCAGAAGAAATGTTTACTAAGCTATAAAATGCAAAGATTTTTAGCACGTTGGATCTGTCAAGAGGATATTGGCAAGTACCTCTAAAACAAGAAGCTAAACCATTATCGGCATTTAAGACACCTTCGGGCATATATCAATGGAATGTGATGAGCTTTTGCTTGGTAAATGCTCCAGCCACGTTTAACAGAATGATGGCCAAATTATTCAGCCATAGAAGAGACACAATTTGTTATTTAGATGATATATGCATTTTTAGTGAGCAATGGGATGAGCATATACAAAGCCTTGGAGAGGTTTTTAAAATTATCAAAGAAAACAATTTAACATTGAAACCAACAAAGATAAAAATTGGCCTAAGTGAAATTTCATTTTTGGGGTATAAGATTAAAAATGAGTACATTAGACCATTGGAAGAAACTGTATCAAAAATATTGGACATTAAGGTACCAACGACAAAGAAGCAAATTAGAAGCCTTTTGGGGTTATGCGACTTTTATAGAAAATTTATCGCAAATTTTTCAGAAATAATTGAACCACTAACAAATCTAACAAAGAAAGGAAAACCTAACAATATAGTGTGGACGGAGGAATGTCAAGAAGCACTGGACATAATTAAAACTTTCTTTTCTGGGGCACCGATTTTGAAATTACCTGACAATACTAAGGAATTTATTTTGGCTACAGATGCATCAGCCATTGCAATAGGAGGCTGTCTAATGCAAAAATGGAATGGTGTCCCACATCCTGTTTTATATGTGAGTAGAAAACTGACAACATCTGATTTGAAATATGCTACCATTGAAAAGGAAGGACTGGCCATTGTATGGGGTATAACAAAATTAGGGTTCTACCTAATGGGAGCTAAATTTGAACTATGGACGGATCACGCTCCCTTGGCCTTCATTAATACAAATAAACTAGGGAACAACAGAATAGCCAGATGGGCATTGCAACTTATGGATTATAACTTTGAGGTCAGGACAATACCAGGGAAAGACAATGTGATAGCTGACACATTATCACGGTGTACCTAAGAAGGAAAAGAAATGGAAGTAAGGAAAGGAGCTTGGCCACGTCAATTTTGTTTCTGTTGGTTGGTCAAAAGAATTATGTCAGTAAAATCATTTTGGTGAGAACACAATGAATAGCAGTGTAATGAATAGACATCTATAACAGATTGGAACATTTTGTAAATATACACATATTACATGTATATGTATTCGAAGACTATGGATTGACGAAGATTTGTTACATGTGTGAGGTGTCGAGATATTAATATATGGTGTTGTATTGAGAATTTGATGAAACCATTGTTAGAAATGTAAAATATAGTATTACAGGTACATAGTTAATTATAGTTTATAATTGTGAATTATGAGATTTACTCTAATTGGTTCGTTGGGGAAGTCTGGACATTATACATTGGGATAGATGTAAGTAATTTTGAACCTAAAATAATAAAGTAAAGAATGATAATGATATTTAATTTTGCTGTTGGAGGGTTTTGTTGTTGTCGTTGGTTTTTACCTGGTTTAAAAGAATGAGAATTAATGAAGATAATATAATTATATTGAACAGTGATTTATAATTTTATTTGATATTTAAAAGACGTTCGATGTACATCGAACTTAGCAAACAAGGGGGGTGTTACGGTCGTAGCGCAGCACGGTGTGCATGGATAATGGTGCGAATTTGTGTAATGAATGGAAGTGATGTTGAAAAGGGGAAGCCGGGAGTAATTGACAGGAAGAGAAATGAACTGTTCGTATTTACATAACTTGTTGTAATATTAAAGTATTTATAGAGTAATAACCTGAGAGTCTATTATTATTTCAAAGAGTCTTGTGTCGTAACACTTAATATCTACAGTGACAGCTAGGCCTAGACCATAGGATTGTTATGATAGTCACTGATGTAGTTTGACACCTTTTATTTTTAAAAGTCAAAAGACGATAACTGTCTAGATCTAGACTCTAATTTTAACTTTATCTCTGACCCTCCCCCCTCCTCACATCCCTCCCCCCCAAACAAAAAAAAATTAATAGGCTGATTGTGACTCTCTGGTCAGATATACATACACATTTAGTCCAAGCCTAATCTATTAAGTAATCAACATTACTGACGTCACTTAGAAACCCAGTGAAAATCTGACAGTTTTGGATGCGCTGAAAAATTACGCCAGACAAAAAAATATCAAATACTGAGGTATTATTATATTCAATATCTGTACATAAAAACATTTGTCATTAAAATTTGTCAAAGCCATCGGAGTTTTCCTTTAACACATAATTATAAATTTAGCAATAATTTTTTACTCAGGAAAACACGGTAGATAACATGGTAGATAATTGTAGTATACTAAACAAATGACTACACAAAAGGTTAAAAAAAAAGAACTTCAAACAATCTCCCAGTTAACAGCTTTAGGAATTTTTAAAGAAAAGGAAAACATTCTATAGAACTGAGATGATAAATGAAACTGATAAATGGATATAAACCTTCATATAATTGCACAAAATATCTTTTTGGAAGTGGACATTTTGCTTTAGTAATAAGTAAAGCGCCCCTTTCAGACCTTGCGATATATAGAGCAGGATTGGGTCAGGATTTTGTGATTTTACCATCACAAAAGAGATACAAGACAACGATAGCAAAGACAAACAGACACAAACACTCTTTTGTTTCACTGGCAATCAAATCATTAAATAGAAACTATCTGATATAAACTTTGTCACATGTAAATTATGAGTGAGTCAGGTATGAATGTACATTTTCTTTATAGTTACAATGTTTTGTTTGGTGTAATGCACAAATTGTAAGACAAATTTCCTCACGGACAATAAAAATTATTATTATTATTATGTTAATGTCATCTGTTTCTTTTGAAACCAACTCTGGTCAGGTACCCATTCGCCGAGATTCGAACCCAGGACCCCAGGTTCGGACGCCAAGCGCTTAACCACTCAACTTTAGTAACGAATGACACATTTGCTGAATTAAAAACAAACATAGGTAGTTGATGTGCAAAACGTTTGATTTTGAAAAAAAAATGGTATCGATTTTATTTTCACGACAAAAACACTTATATATATATATATATATGGCGATAAAGTTTTTATTAGCAAAGAATTTAATAACAATATATGCACATAAGGTTAACATTCAACTCAAACGAATCGACTAGATGTTTTTCTTTCTCCTTGTTGACCACACACACTCATGACTGCCCTCCAGTCTACTAACTGTCCAGCTACACAACACTTGACTGTGTGTCACGGTTGGCCACACATTCCGTAAAGTAACTGTGTCGCAACAAAATATATCTACCCTCCTCCCATTATCAGGTGACTTGTTTCCTTTACACATCATTAACCATAATTTTGATTTATTTTGTAAAAATGACTTACCTAGACTTTTAGTATCCTTTTTTATGAAATATTTTTTTGAATTTTTTCTTTCTATAGCCTGAATCTGACTACCTGCCACTTTGGGCTATCCAGATGGCAGTCATCAGTGATTGGGTAAGTGGAATAATCCCAAGTTACTATTTTGTATTTGATATAAAAGACGCTAAATATTAGCATCTTATGAAGTCACGTGCACACTGCTGAATACGTCAGTCTTTACAGGGTGACCTTCACCCGAATACCTAGAGCCGTTATAAAGGGCCTGAACACTGACCTACAACTTCACAAACTGTGGGCAGTTGAAACCAATAGCTCGTTGCTACGTCGTACTGACCTGTAATCTACTGAGCTGCTTTTTAATTATTTATCTTAATGAAGTAATTTTTTAGCAAAGTTCTTCTAATTTGTCATTTTTATTTTTTTTAAATTTTGATTAAAAAATAATTACAGAAAAGTTAGTGTTTTTAGTAAAGGCATGCCTTTCTAGTTAATAGCTAGATCTACAATGATCCAAAACAAATTCGATACAGATTAATGAAATTATTATTTCTAGACCAATAATAGTAGATGTCATGAAGAAACAATGGAAGTTAAGACGTTTTGGACCATGAAAACAAAAAATGTTGTTTGTTTACGATTGGTGAATGAGGTCCATTCCTTCTAGCGTCTCTATTCGTGTCTTATTTCCTGTCTTATTCTGTCTACTTTTATAGTCCTGAGATTACTACACGAATAACTATCAAATATGTATCATAACATTAGGCCTACCAATGACTAAGTTTCTAAAATATAATAAATAATTTAATCTTATTTCAGGACAAAAAATAAGCCGCCTACACTCGCATCCGCTGCTTCATCCTTAGACTCTACTTCAACATTTGAATTCATTATGTTACTTCACCAGCTGCAAACACGTTTTCGTGAGCAGAACAGTTATATCTGTATTGTGTTGGGCTATATCATGTTGTATTTGATAATATTAGAACTAAAATATGAATAAAAGTAAGCTGCCATTGTAAAAGCATTTCTGGTTTAATACAATAAAAGCAATCTCTTTCATTTTTTAACAATTCTTTTAACTGCATGTAATGTTTTACATTGTGTGACGTCATTATCAGTAACAGTGAACGCCTTTTTGTTTAGTTTTAGATATTTGGAAAAAAAAAAGGGGGGGGGTGAGTTTCACGTTTACTGCCATTTTTTGTTTGTTTGGCTTAATGTGTTGTGATGTCTAGCCAAACATTATTTTTCGGCTTTTTTGGGCTATTTAATATAAATGTCTTTTAATTAATTAATGCATTGCTACCGAGTGAGGGTTTTGTGTGCAAAAGTTTATGACTATTGGTTGAGACAGCAAAAAAAAATAAAAAAGCCAAACATACAAGCGACATACAAGCGACATACAAGCGACATACAAGAGACATACAAGCGACATACAAGAGACATACAAGAGACATACAAGCGACATACAAGAGACACACAAGAGACATACAAGAGACATTCAAGAGACATACAAGAGACATACAAGCGACATACAAGAGACATACAAGACACATACAAGCGACATACAAGCGACATACAAGAGACATACAAGACACATACAAGCGGCATACAAGAGACATACAAGCGACATACAATAGACATACAAGAGACATACAAGAGACATACAAGAGACATACAAGCGACATACAAGAGACATACAAGAGACATACAAGCGACATACAAGAGACATACAAGCGACATACAAGAGACATACAAGAGACATTCAAGAGACATACAAGAGACATACAAGCGACATACAAGAGACATACAAGAGACATACAAGCGACATACAAGAGACATACAAGGTAAAAGGCCTGAACAAAGAATATTGCTACTTAAGTTTCCAACAACTTAACAGTCCGAAAGAATGTTTGTGAGTCAAACATTGAACTTATGTGTGTCACACTTTGGCCTTACCATTCGCCAAGAGTAGTCACACAGGGTTTAGTGTTATTGCTCACATGCCATTAAGGACTTATCTCCCCATTAAAGTAGTACATTTTCTGTATACTAACAAAATTAACTAATTAGTTTTCGGGGATGGGGGGGGGGGTTGTAGATTCATGTGTTGTGAACGAGCATAAGCTCAGATGCAAAATTTGATGCCAATTTTACTCTTTCTCTCCGTAATTATTTACCACATTCTGGTGGAATCAACGCTGGTATCGTCAGTTAGGAGAGAAAGAGTTAATCATTAGAAGTGGTCGAAAAATCTGTTTAAAAAAATATAAAGAAAAAAGAAAGAAACAGAGTGACTTACGATAATCGTTGTAAAACAGCAACTCCGACACATGTATTGAACACATGTATTGAACATATCTATTGAACAACTCCAGATAATTCTTTGGAAGCGCAACAATAATAGCCAAAAGAAATATCAAATTTTTTACTGAATATTAATGTCTACTTCATGAAGCTGGGGGGTTGGTCTTTCTGATTTGATTGATTTCTGATAAAGTGCTTTGTCATTTAAAAGAAGTCTTTACACAATAAAGTCAAGTTCATGATTTTACGGGCATGTGAAGTGAAATGGGTTAAATAAAATGGATCTAAATTATATTGGAAAATAATATAAGAAAAGAAGTGTATTGCGACATTGTTCAAATTTCCATTCGGTCAGAAAGAATGCCGGAAAGCAGATAACAGCTGAAAAAGCAAAAATCATTCCTCTCTTTCTCTCTCTCCCTCCTTCCCTCTTTCTCTCTCTTTCTCTCTCTCCCTCGCTCTCTCTCTCTTTCTCTCTCTCCCTCGCTCTCTCACTTTCTCTCTCTCCCTACTTCCCTCTTTCTCTCTCTCTATCTCATTTTTTTGTCCTACGCCAGTTGTTAGAATCTTTTAATTGAGAACCTAAGTCTAGTCTAATATTTTAGAAGTGCATATCTCAAAACAACTCTGGAGCCTATCTTTCTTTATAATGAAATATCAGACTTGTAGAAAACAATGGGAAAAACATGATGGCTTTTCTTTTTACATGGGCCATTCTAATGTTCTTATTTAATAGCCTGATCTTTGCACTGTAGTCCAATCTTTTCTGGGGACATTTTTGAGGAGAGGACAGAAATGGGAGAGTGCTGTCCTTAGGCGTTCATTTAAACACAATTCTTCTTAAGCTTGGATTCGAACTCAATCCCTTTGGAAAGTTAGAAAATAGGTTAACGTAACTTAAATCATATATTCTTTATCTGAAACACGTTATTTATATTGTGGTAATTCTAAGTTTAACAATTCGGAGAAAGGGAATAAGTTGTTTTTTTTCCACTCGTTTTTTCCCGTTCGCCGGTGACATGGTTTCCAAGGAGAAAGAACATAACATCTTGACGTTAAGTCATTGGCTAGACTGCCACCAGAGCTTGGTCCGTCCCGCAAGCAGGAACAAGAAAGCGTCTATCGCCCTAGGCCTAAACAGTCCAGCAAGGTGAAAGTGCTCTGTGGGGTCGTCAGAACGGGGAAGGTGCCTGAAACAATGGAATTGTCTTTAATGGGGAGTGGTAGATAATACTGGTGCGTTGGGAGGGCACCCGTTCCTGGGGCAACCAGAGAGTTAACCGCCTCTAGACATCAAACGTTTGTTTCAGGCTTGTAAACAACGTTAACTCAAACGCATCTTGTTATGTTACGGATTAAATGTTATCTTATGGATTAAATGTTATTTTACGGATTAAATGTTATGTTACGGATTAAATGTTATGTTACGGATTAAATGTTATGTTACGGATTAAATGTTATGTTACGGATTAAATGTTATGTTACGGATTAAATGTTATGTTATGGATTAAATGTTATGTTACGGATTAAATGTTATATATAATATTATATATTATATCTTATGTTATGTTACAGAAATAGTGCTTAAGTAATGGCTCTAACGTAAGATGCCACTTGGCACAATGGCGGATCTAGAAGATTTTAGTGGAGGGAGTTTTTTATCGACGGGTATATGGATGATGGAAGCGCGGTGGTTAAGTGGTAAAGAGTTTGGCTTCTGAACCGGAGGTCCCGGGTTCGAAACCTGGTGAGGACTAGGATTTTAAATTATGGGCGCCTCTGAGTCAACTTAGCTCTAATGGGTACATGACATTAGGGAAAAATAAAAGGTCGTTGTGCTGGCCACATGACACCCTCGTTAACTGTGGGCCCAGAAACAGATCTACCCTATAGATAACAAGATCTGAAAGGGAACTTTTTAAACTTTACTTTATATGGATGATATGAGACAATCTGTATTAATCTGAAGATCTTCTTGACCACGAAGGCTCTGATGGCCTTCAGGATTCTTTTATCAGATATATTGATATATCAAGAATTGTTAAAAACCTACCATCCCGTCATCGCTTGAAGAGTCCTTAGTGTCGCTAAGCAACTTTAAAGATGCTAAGGAAGAACGCTGTAGCAATAGCGAGAGAGATATAAACGCTTGTCTGACTCTAACAGACATAGGACGGTGTAAACAATGCAATATATGTACACAATCTTTATATCTCTGGCTAGAAACACAACAACTATTTAGCATAAGTACAAGTCTTCATTGATAAATCTTTAGGTGGCAAGATTTAGCGTGGACAGTTTATGTAAATGAAGACGCTGTTTAGAGAGTAACCCTACATGTATGACGTCATTACTTAGCTATGTAAGAGGCAAGGTGAAGTCTGATGTAACTCAAACATGCTAATAACATATTCCTGATTTTTTTTTTTGAGTAGACATTTCGGTAATGCTAACTTTGTTTTAGAAATTAATTTTATTTAGTACATTTGTAAACATATCGTTTTCTGTTGTTAGTATGTACTGTTGTTGAAGTCACCTATACAATTAGAAAAAGATTATTCTTACTGAAATGGATTTGAATAAGGAGTTGTAACTGTCATAACAGACATATATTTTATTTCTTTGTTCAAAAGACTTTTTTAACAATTCCTAATTGTACCTTGTTTTGTATTGCCAATCTCTCATTGTTTATAAGTCTAATTTCTGAAACATGTAGATTAGAATTGGTTAATTAATTTCAACTTTTTGAAAAGTATTAAGTTACTGGATAATATTTTATCACGGGATGAAGGTTTAATATAAATGTAATACCTTAATATATAACCACATGACGAAAATGTTCATTTGTATTCAAAATTGGTGCTAGAGATGCATTGAACAGAGTTTTTCTAAGAACTACAGGAGAAGATGTTCCTTTATTATAGTTTCATGAATGCATGAATGTCAGACAAGGCCGTTTAAGTCGTAACCGTTAATTAATTTAATTAATGGTTTCTGTAATCAAACAGTACCTGGACTTACATTACACCTCCCTCGCCTATTATGTTCATGGACTTTCATTCTGTATCTGTGCAAGTAGAGAAGTTACATTTTTATCCAATATTTGCCGTATAGATTGTAGGGTCTAACAGAGGTACGTCATTTCCTTTACTTTATAACACATCATTAGTTTTTCTCTTTAACGTTTATTTAAATACATATTACATTTATTTCAATATCGCAGAAAGGGTTTCCTAAAAAAAAAACAAGGGCAACAACCTGGAGCTTGACATGTTGTTACAAATTATTTTCCTCGCTTGCTTCTTCAGCTTCACCCCTGTCTACTCACAATGGGTAAGTAATCTCCCTTCGTCGACCACTGTATGATAGTTGAACTTCAGTGTATACCGTTTCGTTAGAGATAACTTTCTAGATGTAGATCTACTTACTATTCATGAAATTATTTTAATTCATATAAAGCACACAGAGGAAGTTTTGCTATTACATTACATGAATATATCAAATCGTTTGTAGTTTTCATGTGGAGACCAAGGCAATCAGGTTCAAATCCTTAAATGTCTGACAAATTAACTTAGTGCCACAATCATTTTGAGTTGTATTGAAGTGGCAAATTTTGAGAGACTGAAAAAAAAATCAATAACAACAAAAAAAAAAAAAAAAAAAAAAAATCTGCCATGTAGTAAGCCTGTTGACAAATCTTTAACACCTATTCCATTGACCTTTTGATTGACCTTTAGCCTCTACTTGTTATAGACCTTTTTTTCCTCCGTGTTTTTCCCCAGTGTTCCAGGAAGTACAGGGAATGTTCCAGAATGTCTCCTTGCTGTTCTGGTTTAGATATACTTATTTGCTTACCAGCCACCAACAACAAATCATACTGTTATGTAAGTTGTTAATCTAATCTACAGGATAGTGTAGACCAGCGGTTCTCAACCTTTTAAGCTCGGCGACCCCTTTTTACAATCTCCCACTCTTCCGCGACCCCCACCCACCCACACACACTTACACAGCAATAGAAGAATTGATAAAAACAATCCATTTATCGATGGTCTTAGGCGACCCCTGGCAAATCGGTAATCGACCCCAAAGGGGGTCGCGACCCACAGGTTGAGAACCCCTGGTGTAGACTAATATAGTATCGTATAGTATTTCATAGCATTGTATAATATAGTAATTCAAAGACATTGGAAACTCGCAGCTATTTCTCTGCAACATTTTTAGGACAGAAATATCTTTGTAAATAACTAACAAAATCATAAAGACAGACATTGTCGTAATTTCTTTATTTTCATTACTTCGGACCTTGGCCTGTTCAGCTTTTCTTCTTTCAAATCCTTGTCTCAGTTATACTAACTCTCTTTAGCTTTGCTTCTTAGTCGGACACAAATATGACTAAATGGTTGAATGACAAATAAGTATATATATATAAAATGGGCGTAGCCAGGATGTTTTTTCGGGAAGGGTTTGGGGAGCCCCCCCCCCCCCCCGGAAAAAAATTATATATATATATATATATATATATGTGTGTGTGTGTGTGTGTGTGTGTGTGTGTGTGTACATAATTAATCTTTATTACATCTGACCCTTTCGGAAGACGTTTATTGTTCATTGTAGACTCCCCGCCCTTGCTAGCAAGAGGGTCTGGGGGAGTTCGAGAGCTCCCCCAGCGCGGGGCGAAGCCCCGCCGCCGGGCACTATTTCTGGTATTGAAAGCCAACGAAATGCTTATTCTGAGGTATCTACAGTGCATTATCTTGCTATTAAAAAGTTTTATTTCAAAAACCTAATGTGCTATTATTACTGACTTAGACCCTCTCGCGCCGTTCGGCGCATTTTCCGGCAAGCTGTTTCCGCAACTCTTATTTTGCTTAATTCATTTTGTGTGAGAACATGTCCCGCAAAACCTCATGCGACGCTCTGTCACAACCTTACTAGGGATTCGACTCCCAGTTCGGCATATGATTTCTTTGATTTAGACCCGATCTCTATGACTGACTCCTAAAATCTGTCTTAGCCATCTTTGTTGAGATACATTTAATGATTTTCAATTTCGGCAGAAGACTATTCACACTTTATTAATGGAGCTCAAGCCACTGGTAGAAATTTGTAACCTTTCTTGAATACGCTCTTGGAATTACATGCCTTTATTTCGCTTTAGATTTTATATCGAAAAGGAAAGTTATTTCTTCAAATCATCTGTTGAGGGGTTTTAAACTAAGAAATCTCTGGAGTTTTTTTTTTGTTTTGTTTTTAATTCAAAACCCCATTTAGCTACGATCATAGAATTTGCTGACTATAGTTTGCTTTAAAATAATATTGAAGAGAGAGGTTTTCAACTCTAAACGCTCTGTAGGGGAATTTTAAACTCAAAACCATCTGGAGGGGTTTTAAACTTTAAAGAAAAAGCCATCTGGAGGAGGGGGATTTACACTCAAAACCCCTACACTCATAGATTTTATAGTTTGGAGGGGGGGGTTGAAACTCAAAACCCCTTTGGCTACGCTCATAGAATTTTGAGTGTGTAATTTGCTTTTTTTATTTTGAAGATGGGGTTTATCGTAAATTTTGGAGGGGGTTTTAAAATCAAAATCTTCCTCAACTGTGCTGTTGGAATTTGGGGATTGTTGTTTCCTTTTTTTTGTTTTGTTTTATAGAAGAGGGGGATTTAACTGTGGTAGGGGGTTTAAAATTCAAAACCCCCTGTAGGGGGTTTTAAACTCAAAGCCCCCTGGTAGAGGGATTTGTATCTCAAAACCCCCTGATAGGGGTTTTTTAAATCTCAAACCCCCTAGTAGAGGGATTTGTATCTCAAAACCCCCTGATAGGGGTTTTTTAAATCTCAAAACTCCCTGGTAGGGGGATTTAAACTCAAAACCCCCTGGTAGAGGGTTTTTAACTCAAAACTGCCTCGGCTGTGCTGTGGTAAGTGATGATTTAGTATTAAAATCTCACCTAAAATAAACAAAATGAAAGCAAAAATCAGTCACTTAATTCCGTTCCCCCCCCCCCGCAGAGGGGGGGGGGGATTTCATTTCGGGGGGGGGGTTGAACCCCAAGAACCCCCCCCTGGCTACGCCCATGATATATATATATATATCCCCAATGGCACTACAAGCCATGGAGGGGGCCCAGGCCTGTTCTAGTGTGTTGTGAATATTATATGCTGTATCGGTTGTCGTTCTTATGTTTACAGGTGCTTTGTAACTCGTCCGTGAGAATGTGTTCACGAAATGTGTGTTGTGTAGTCATTCAGTGTATTAAAGCCATACTAAGTGGACTTGGTTTTCAACTCTGTTGTTATCATTCTGTTCATAACATAGTGCATCTCTCCTTCTGGTATATCTTGGGCTTTATGTCTTAATTCCCGGACTCTTAGCTGTTGTAGAACTGCCTATATGTCATCGAGACGCCGTAATCATGGCCTGCCTTTCGGGCGCCTGCCTTTTGGGCGCCAGGCTTTTTAGTTTTGCGGTGAACAATCTTTGACAAACATTTTCCTTTGTTCTCTGACATTCTTTGGAGGTGGCCAGCCCAATGTAATCTGTTCCTTTTTAATTCCGCAACTCGGAAGGGATCTTCTTATAGCTGGAATATTTCTTGATTGGTGCGAGTCTCCCATTCGGTTTCATCATTTGTCTAAGTGTCCTTTGCCCAGTAGTTCGCAGATTATTTGCTGTTTTTGTCAGCGTTCATGGTTTCATTTTTCTAATGTGTCTACATACATTAATTTAAAGAATGTATCTCATGTACATTATTACATTTAACTCCTTTAATTTGTATTGGTTTGTATTTAACTTTATCATTGTGTGAAATAAATAAATTACTTGTAAAACGTAAAAAAAAATAATCATCGAATCAAAATGTTAATGCTGAATAATCGAAATTTCCATTTTAAATGGCATTAGTTATTAATTGACCACAATCTATTAAACATTAAGATTTCAAAACTTAATTTCAGAAATCTTACTACACAGACTAGCTAGGGAAAACATAAACTGCAGAAAATGACTACATTTTGGGATAAGATCATACCGATATGCCAGAGCAACTCAACATTTTAAGTTAATACAAATTACTCTTCTGTCATATTTTCATTCGTGAATTTTAAGACTCAATAAAATTTTTAATGCTCAATTCTTCCGTAAAAAATTAGGCCTAAAAATGTTTTTCAATGGACCTCAT